>NC_135333.1:86142009-86443884 GCF_023851605.1 Tamandua tetradactyla | reverse complement strand
GCTGGAGTCAGAACCCAGCAGTTTTCAAGAAGCCACTGTAAGGAAGAACCTATTAGGGACTGCCTCCATAGTTATTACCTCCCCTAGAGTTCCCAGGAGGTGTTTGACATTTGGACAATGGAGAGTAATACAAGCAGTGTCTTTTTCATGCTATTTCTGTATTTCCTTACTTTCAGCAGCCTCATCGTGTCTCATTACATGCTAACAGAAACATCAGCACACGTGTGCTTTTCCTGAGTGCTCCCTTCTATTTACCAGCCAATAAATATTAAACTTTAAAATTACAATTCAAATTCTATCACGGCCTGCACTAATGTAATGTAAGCATTTGTCAGAGCCAGGTTTGGGAATCACAAGTCCATGCCCAGTCCTTCATGGACCCCTGTGATCTCTGAATCAGTACCTGGTTAGGTTTCTCTGAAGTGTTTGGGGACTAGGTCCAAGGCCAAAGGTAGATGCCATCTTAGAAACAATACCAATTTATTGAAACTTTAAAAATACGAGATTTTTTTTTTCCATTTGTATCAATGGTAAAAAACATCAAGAAAAACAGATTTATTCACTTTTCTAGTCATGGCTATCTTTAGAGGAGAGTAATATTCTTCAAATTCACGGATACTATTTATGTGAGAAATTTGTTCTTCAGCGTAATTGTTTAGTTTATGTTGCTAGTACCCTTTAATTATTCAAAGAATATTTCACAGGACAAATTCAACCTTGGGAGTAAAATTTGATAGAAGTAAAAGTTCTCCAATAAGCATCGTGGACCTAAAGAACCCAAATGAAGACAGATGCCTGTTAACAGGAACAAATGCTGGGCTTTGTTGGTACCAGGAAACTGTTGAATATTATCCATGAATGTTAGGCATTATTTTTATGTCTCAAAGCATGCAATTGCAACATGTAAACTGCATTACATAAAACTGATAAGCATAAGGTAGAATTCTTCTTATGTAACTTATTACATAAAGCAGATTTTAGTCTTTGAGCCAGGGAAAATAACTACAATAATAATGTAATACTAAAACAAATTTTTTATTACATTAAGGCATTGTCTTTAATATTTTAAGAGGTGGTATTAATTTGTGAGGGACAATAAAGGGTCATGGTTAGGAGTGTGATATCTGCAGCCCTCAGTCCTTTAATCTTGGTTGTGCTACTTGCTAGCTACACAACTTTGGGCAAGTTACCTTTCCTCTTTATGCCTCCCTTTTCTCATATGTAAACTATGAATATAAATGTTATCTTAGGAAGATAAGTGAGATATGTGTCAAGTGCTTAAAGTGATAAAAGTATTCATTACCATTTATCAAATATATGTGTTGGGCAATAGTAAATGGTTGGTATGTTAGTTGATTAATAGTGTTCTAGCTGATATTGAAAACATTTTTATTGTTTAAAAGAATTCTTGCAAATAAGGGCATGGCAGACTTGTCTATGGATTTACTGTTCAGGACAGCAACTAAAGCAAGTAAAAATTTAGGCAAATTTTCTTATTTATGTGGAAATGATTTTATTTCCCTTTGTGGCATTATTTAAAGGCCCATCACAAGAATGCATGGGAGGCAATGAGTTTAATTAACTAAAAAGAAAATCTGAGTAGGTACTTGGAGTTTATCTCATTCCATATTTTACTATTGCTCACTCTTCGTTTTAATGTTATTTGTAATTTTGAATAAAAAAATGCTTTCTGATTAACCATTCAAAGCTTACTCTTTTACTAAATATTTAATAGAAATCTAAACAAATATATGTATCTCTTATTGTACCCTTTTATTGGCTGCAGCTAAATTATTTCTCAAATTGAGAAATTAACACTCAAATGTGGCAGTGAGGTTTATTTACAGACACCATAGAATCCTAGAAATTTTATTTATTCAACAAATATTCATTTTTTGTAAACTACTGAGCTAAGTAAGCGTCATAAGGGATGCAAAGATGAATCAGTGAAGAATCCTTGGTGGATCAGAAAGGAACTTGAAATTTAAGAGAATGAATGGAGTATGAAAGTAGAGCAGACTGAAGAAAGGCATGCATTCCCCTATCCTCATAAGCATATTTGAAGTGGAAAGGACGTCAGATACCCCTGAAGACAGTTGTTTACTAACTATGCACTGGAGTCCGAGTGCTTCCAAGAACCCCAAAAAGTATCATTCACTTTTGTTTGTTTTATATATTGTGCTGACTGGTTAAAATTGTATGAATGAAAGATGCTGAGCCTAAAAGAAATTTTAAAATTTTCTTCTATTCCAAATCCTTAATTTTATATGTGAAAAATTTAGACTCTTAAGTAGTGACCTGGCTAAATCAGATATTCACCAAACTGAGCCTGGAATCCTAGCAATTGAAAGCTAATCTAGCTTCTTTCCATTTTCTCGTAGTTTCCTTTAAAATAATGTATATATTCATATATGTTCTTACTAATATGTTTTCTGTAAAAGGTGGGAAAGGATTGTTCTTTTTTGCATTGAGACTGTTAACTTAAGGGAGGATAAATAAAACAATAGTTAGGATTTGCATGTTAGTAACAATGGCAACCTTCTGAATTGCTTCCATTTTGCTGAGTTCAGTGATTATGCTCTGTGAATTAATTCTTTTGTGAAAAACTATTGAAAGATCAAGGAATTTAGAAAACAAAACAACAGAGTAGTGGATTCTTTCCTATCTGTTTGTACAAAGAAGGTTCAAAGTGAGATTGTTTATATCACAAGTCTTATTGCTATTTCATTTGCTTCTTAGAAGAAAGATAGTATTCAAAGATGATTATGCAATCATGCAGATAAGATTTTGCAGTTATGAATGAACTGTTCTGATAGAACTACCAAGAAGAAAACCATACTACAATTTTGAACTGTGTTTGGTGGCAAGTGTCTCCACAAGATTTAATTATTCCTGAAAAAAAAAAAAAAAGTAGAAAACTACTGGATTCCTCCAGGAAAAAAAAAGAGAAACTTAAGCAAGTTTAGTACGATTTCAGATTTGCTGTTTCCTACAGAAGTTGCTCAATTCCATCTTTCTTAACCCTACCTAGACTTTCCCTTACTGCCATACCTCTTTTTCTTACCCAACCACTCCTTAGATAAAAGAAGTAGACAGGAAGAATAAGAGGAACAGAATATAAGCATATTCCCAAATGACTTGCCACATTGAACATTGGGCCAGTATAAATCCCTTAACCTATTTTTAGATTAAAGAGAAAAATTTCTACCTGAAATTTGGCTTTGCTGTGTGATATAACTCTTACCATTTCAAATATGCACTTCAAGTATTGTTCATAGTTTTCCCCTGAATTTAGTTTTCCAGTTTTTAAAATCATTTTAAATTATTAGAAACAATACAAATAAAACATTTGGTAAAAATTACAAAAGACAAACTAAAACAGTAAGCCAAAACAAACATACAAAAAATGCAAAGAACCTTACGAGTTCTTCATTTCTATTCTCTTTTCAGTTTGGTTCATCTTACATCTTGTTTTCTGGTTTCCTTCCAAGGCAATTTTAAGTCTGTGTGTTTTAGCGTCACCTTAGGCATAAGTTAGTGTTAAATACAGTATGAAACTGTGAAATATCTAGTCTTCCTGCATAGCTTCAATCTTTGATTGAACATACCTCATAGTTGAATAACTAGTCAGATGGCTTAAGCTCGTTTTTTAAAAACATACTCTAAAAATTCTGTTTAAATATTTAAAAGCTTACACATACTGTGTCTTTGGTCAAGTTACTGAATCCTTCTTAATCTCAATTTCTTCACCTGTTAAATGGGGTAATAGTATTCTTATGTGCAAGGGTGTGTGAGGATTAAATGAGATAGTACGTGTAAAATGCTCAGCATAGCATAAGCCTTCAGTCATCGTTAGCTGCTATCATCCTCATCAGTACCTGCCTGCTCAAGGGTTTTCCACTGTCCGAAAGAGCCTAACAAATTCTTCTATGTTTCAAGTTGGCAGGTAATTTTCTTGGATACAGTAATTATGTTTTGTGGAAAGATCTATCTTAATTCAAGTTTTTGTTAACCACCTTCTTTGGGAGCCAAGCCCTTTATTTAATGCAAGCAGAAAGTCTTTATGAAACCAAAATATCCCTTCAATATAAAAATATTGTCTTTTACATGTTACAAACTAGAAATCAGCTATTTTTCAATTTTAACTAAAAATTTAAAAATAATCTATTTCTCTGTTTCTTTCCATTACATAGGAGTTACTAGAGCTTTGTTTTCTGACACGGTCAGTTATACATGAAAGAAACAAATTTCCCCCTATGAAGGGAAAGTTGTAATGTTTTGTGATCAAAAGGAGAGTTTTCTGGCAAGAATGGATACTTATGGCATTTTAAAGACAGCCAGAGTAGTTGGTCTGACTGTGAGAATCCCTTTTAACCTGCCATATTGTTCAACACATACAGTAAGGAGCTAAAGGTTCTGGTCTCAATCTGACCCTGAGTTGATGTGTGAACCAGGTCTCAAATCACTTAACCTGCTCAGGACTCTAGTTTTCTGATTTGTAAAATGCATGTAAATCCCCCAACTATATAGCTCATGAAAGAAGGGATAAATGAATTAAAGAAACACTAGCAAAAGTAGCCAGGAATCCCAGAAGTCCCCCCAAAGCTGTTCTGCCTTTGCACCTTACAAGTGGGCTTACCTGATTGTTGGACACATTATCCATGTGCTGGCAATGAGAAATGGGAGAAGGATGATGAGGTGAGCAATGATATTAGATACCCAAAAAGAATGCTTTGGAACCTAGAAAACAGTTAAGCTAGCTCTGAAGATTCAATTAGGCAAGAAAGTTTTAATTATTTCCATTGTATTTCCCTGAAATAAGAAAGTCAGATCAGTTCTAGATCACCCAATAGACAACCTAAGAACATGCTTACACACACACGAAATGGACCACCAAAAAGTAAATGCATTGATAGATAGATATAGATAAAGATAAGTAGATATATCATTAGATGGATGGGTGGATGGATGGATGGATGGATGGATGGATGGATGGATGGATGGATGGATAGATAGATAGATAGATAGATAGATAGATAGATAGATAGATAGATAGATAGATAGATAGATAGATGAAAAATAGTCTTGCCGCAGTAATTAGGGAACAAAGCAGATATTCTTATTTTAAATTACATACACAACTGGATGGTCACTATAAACTTTTTTATCCTTAGTGATCTTAAAGGTTTAAATAGGAACTTTTAAAAAATCAATCTGCTCCAGTTCTTGATTCCTCTCTTTCTCCTTTCCTTTTTTCTTTTTTCTCTTATCTTCCTTTTTTTTAAAACTTTCTTCATTTAACTTTTTCTCTTTGTGCTTTCCGATGCCTTCCTCTGATAATTTCTCTCTTCTTTTTAATTCTGTCCTTTCCTCCTATTATGTTCATCAAGTTTGGAGCTTCTAGCTACTTTTTTATCTGCCCACAATTGTGGAAAAAAGCAAAGAACATATCACATTTAGAAATATTTTCCTATTGGCTGAACAATTATGATGGTAATCCAGATATGAACAAATAACCCAAAAGTTGGATTTGGGAATGCCAAATGGCAGTGGTGGAGGATAACAGAGAAAAGGATGTCTGGACTTTTAAATGTTTTGACCTAAATGAAATTCATAACATCCTAGATCTTGGAAGACAACTAGCCTAGAAATGTCTTCATATATAGTTCCTCTGTTTCTCTGAATAAAACCAAATACCACCCGCTAGACATCAAGGATAGAGGCTTCTGCTAACATAATAACACAACTAACAGCCCCACTCTCACCTACTCTCCCATTAGAGTTGGATGTTTTCAAACTGTGCTTCATAGATTGAGAGGAAAGTGTGAATTCTCTTGGCAAGGAAAAATGTAGAGGTGGAAGTACATCTCTCATTATTTTTATAAAAAAGTACTTTGCAACTGGTTACTTAGCATCAGCTGAAACAGAAAGAGTTTCTTTTCACCTCGTTCATTTAATTGTGAGCTCAGCACTTTATATTTCTGCTTTATCTCAGATGGTAAGTAGTGACCCCTGAATACTTGCTGTCATGTTATTCAAACCACTTGTTATTCATTCTGTATAGAAATAGTACAGCTAGAGCAAGTCTAATTTTGTAGGGATCTAAAAAATATATAATCTAAAGTATTTGCAATCTTACTTTTTCCCTAGTTCTTTCTTGGTAAGGAAGAGCAAAATGTTTAAGAATTGAAAGTCAAAGTTGTCAAGTAAGATATTTTTAATAGAACTTCTTGAAATTGATTCTTAGGTAATCTTTTTCACTTTTACCAGTTTAAGCAAATCTTCAATTACTCTTTGTTAAATGACAGAGGGATGAATAAATGAATGAATAAGTGAATTAATTGGTCCTGCACTTCCATGACCATCCAGAGTGGGCAGTGGTTAAGAGCACAGGCCTTGGTGTCAAGCACGTTCGTATTTGAGTCTCAGGAAGCACCAGACTTGCAACCTGGTGCAAATTCCTTAAACTCGCTAAGCTGCGTTTTTTTTAATTAATAATTTTTTATTAGAAAATTGAAGATTTTTTAATTAGAGAATTGAAGAAATCATGAAGAAAATACAAAGTTTTCAGTATCCGAGTTAAGAGGTGTGTTGGTGCTGGGTGGGTATAGCATAGCTAACCCTAACATGTACGAACTCCAGCCTTCAGAGTTGGAACTGAGCCACACTTCTCTCCCAGGCTGATGTTGAGCATTTTCCACTAAACTTTCTCTGGGAAGGACTCTCTGTCCAACCTACAGAGAGTATAAGAAAAAGTTATACCACCTTATTGCTGCATTCTCAAAAGCCTTTATTTAGTGTCAACACTAAATACTAATGAAATGTGTGTGGGGGGGTGTTTCTTTTTAATATCAATTAAATATATGGTGACTATGCAATTTCTATCTGAGCTTGAACATGGAGTTAAGGAACCTATCCCCTTTTGAGTGTAGCACTACAGGGTCTGGGCTCTTTCTGCTCCTACAAAAGATGCTGCACCAGAAAGTCGGGGAGGATGTATACAAAGTCTGCAAACCATGATGTGTGAAAAGCCCTATTTGCCTAATTAACTTTTTTCCTTCAACTGGCCACCTTTTTACTGTAGTGTTAACAGGAAGAGGGGCACACAAAAAAAATTTCATTAACTGTTTGCTGTCCAGACATCCTCCTTGCTTGTGCCTTCTCAAACCTGGAGGTTAAAAAAGGGTCCTGTCATGTAGTCTCACACACAGATTGGCTAAGCTACACTTTCATAATCTATAATTGAGCACATTAATAATTTCTGCTTTTTAGGATTGTTATTCAGGTTAAATAACATGCAAAACACATATCACAGTAATATATCACATGTCAAATTAAAATTTGCTAATGCAAATATATTAGTTAATATCTATAATTATCTAATATTTTTTAAGTATTAGAAGAATACTTAAAAGCTGATCCTTTGTGTTTCTATCTGTACTGTTCCTATGTTGGCAGTATCCTTTTATAATAATCTTTTGATTTATTGAAGGTATAAACATCACAGGAAGTAGCTCAATGGCTTTCCAAAAATATTTGTTGGCTAAACGAAACAGTGACTGAATGCATATGTGCACACACAACCACAACTTTAAGTTTTGTTTGACTGGTATGGGCTAAAAATTTCACCATGTGGCTCTTCTCACTACTGTCAGTGAATCCAAAATATCTGTTGCCTCAAATTCTACGATATTTGAAGAACTGTTAATTTTCTGGCAAAATATTGAGTTAAGGAAAAGCTGGCTTTTTTTTTTTTTTTGGTGGTGTGTGTGTCTAACACAATAATCTATAAGTAATATTTTCTGAATTGTATTTCTGATTTTTTACTGGATTTATTCATTGTTATTAGTTATACCATACCTTTTCTCTCCTTAATAAATTAAGAGCAATATTTTCTAATTAACCATGCATGGTTTGCATGGCGTGGTATTTGCAGAGGATTTTGTAAAACTTTTATTAAGTTTGTGAAAATGTGACATACTATGAAAGAAAAGTATAGGATCAATGGTAAGTTGATATGATATTGATATAATTTATTGGGTATATTTTCCTAATTATGGGAAACGCTTTTGGGAAAATTTGTGTGCGCTATACCAAAGTAATTTCACTTTAAATCAGGTTGACTTCAATTTTTGATCATGCTTTTATTTTTAAACTGGCTGAAATCTCAGGTTGGTGTTCACAAACCGTTATCAACCAAATGTCAAAGTGCAGGATCAGAAGAGGACTAAGAGATGATCCAACTAAAAAACAGAAGTGTTGGATTTTTTTTTTTAAAAAGCTAATTTGTCACTTCACTCATTGAGTATGAACTGAATAGACTTCTAACCCTTAAAATACTTTCTTTTCCTCTTTTTATTGCCTGGAATCTTAAGAGCTTTATCATTTGCAGTCATAAAATGAAAATATACACCAAACCCTCAAAGGGCAAGTATGAAATTAAATTATATTTGGGCAGCTGTAACCTTTTAAAACGATCAGATTCCAGTTAATGTATTTCTTCCTGTTCCAAGTGCTGCCATGGTGTTTGATGGTGGGAAGCGTCCAAAGGGCATTGGGAGATAATAAATTCACTGTAAATTTCACCCCAAGGCATGTCTTGGTACACCGAGGCCTCCATTTAGCAAGGCTGACCTGAAACTCCTGTCACATCCAAAGGTCATTTAGGTTGGGTTGGTGTGTCCCATCTATCTTTCCTTGAGGTAAAGAGTGACAGTTGAAACTGGATTGAGCTCATAAACAGTCATCTGAATATGAAAAAGAAGTTAGCTTTAAAGGAGGAGGGGAAAGTGGGAGAAAACTACTTTTTACAGTTGAACTTGCAAATGTGCTTTTTTGCAAAGCTAATGAAGAGTCCATATGATCTCCTAGCTTCTGTTCCAGAGCAACCATGAACTTGAAAGGGGTATTGCTGGATATGGTTGATTTACAATCATATTCTTTTTGCTATCTTATTTATATTTGTTTCCAGAGCCTGGGGTAATTTTTAATAAGTATTTTTAAAAGAATCTAATATTTTAAGCTCTTAATAATTTAAAATAACAACACTCCTTTCCCCCTTAAAAAATCTGTTCTCTTGAGATAATATATGAAATAAACCAACATCTGAGAGCAAAATAAGAGGAAAAGTGTTTTAAAGAAAAATAGCTTAATGTGATCATGGTGAGCAGTGATGTTTTTTCTAATACTTTCTCAGTCATGCAGTTTTAAGGATGACTTCAATTCTCTCAAAAGCAACATTAATTTACAAATTTTAAGAATCATGGACATATAAATTATCAATCCCAATAATATAGTGTCAGATTGTAAAAAATTAGCTATAATGAAAGATTTAACTCTTGCAATTCTTCTTTGGGAGAAAGAATAAAATTCATTTATGGAGCTGTAATCTTTGTTCACTGTTATATATCAAGTGTCTAGAGCAATGCTTGGTACCTAGTAGGTGCTCAATAAATATTTATTGAATGAAGAAATCAATTAAAGCAAGAGAACAGAAGTTAAAATAGCTAATTAGTTTTCTGGGCTGTTTTGATGGAAAATGAGAATATGTCTTGTGCAACTGCAAAGGAAGCCTCTTTTGATCAGAGGTGCTAATGAAAGTCAAAGCACATTATAAATTGCAAGGTGCTATTAGAGTGTGTTTTTGTTATCTTAATTAATTGAGTTATGTGTGATTTTTATAGTACAAATGACTCATTTTTACCATACCTTTCTGTCTTTTGCTAATGGTTTAGAAAAATCAAGGTAAAAAGTGACCATAAATTGAGGCAAAAAAAATTTTATATGATTAAATGTCTACTGTGAATTAGACAAAGAAGAACAAATATTTAAATTATGAGACTCAGAATGTTGAAAATTATGAATCCAAATGTATTCTATAATCAATTCTGTAAAATTTATAATCATAAAAAATTATTAGTTAAATGTAATTCCAGGTAGATGTGTGTGTAGGTGACCCAAACCCTTCCAATTAGTTCCCTTCATTATATCAAGAGTAATCTTGTGAAAATGCAAATCTAATCTCATTGTCTCAGTTACTCTTCTTTGACCTGTTTTGGCTTCCCGTCTATCTTTCCAGACATATCTCCCATCATACTGGAGTCTCACTGGCCTCTGCTCAATACCTCACACTTGTCATGTTCTCTCCCACCACAGGGTTGTCCTCTCAGCAACTTTCTCTACTATATGCACCCCTTGTCTCAGCCTACTGACCTCCAAGTAATCATGTTTACAGAAAAGCCTTCCCTGACCTGCCCAACCATATCATAGCTCTCTTTTACATGCTTTCATGATACCATGTACCTCTATCTTGTAGTACTACTCACATTTGCAAATTTGCATTTCATCTGTGTAATTATTACATTAACAGCCTTTTCCTTCAGCAAAATTTAAGATCTGTGGCGCTTAGGACCTAGAATAAAACTGGCGTTCTATAATTTTTTAATAAATAAAAAGGAAATGACAAAAAACAATAATGAATAGAACAATTTTATCTGTATATCATAACACTGTCCTCTAAAATCCAGAGGGACTATGTTTAAGATTACAGTTTTATGACTTTCTTGGTACATAGTAGGTGCTTTGACTTTCATTAGCACCTCTGATCAAAAGAGGCTTCCTTTGCAGTTGCACAAGACATATTCTCATTTTCCATCAAAACAGCCCAGAAAACTAATTAGCTATTTTAACTTCTGTTCTCTTGCTTTAATTGATTTCTTCATTCAATAAATATTTATTGAGCACCTACTATGTACTATGATCATAGCCATTCTTGTAATGGCTACAAAAAAAGCAAAAATTAGCAAATTCAAGAGAATGTGAAACTGTAATAATTTTTACTGACAGTGAGCAAGGGGAGGAAAAAGGATAAGAGATGCTAATGAAAAATAGCCTCATGGACATGCCTCAACTTCCTTTTTCCCCTAAACCTCCAGTAGTATAGTTCTTGTCAGAAGAACCCCAGCCTCTATCTGAAGTATTCTTAGAATTGCCTTTCCCAGGTTGTCCAACTGTTTGCCCTAAGTCCCTGACTCTACTTAAAAAAATGACCAGAAAAGTAGTTCAGGAGACATGACAGTTAAGAGTATGAGCTCTGTAGAAAATAAAAATGAATTGGGTACCAATCTCAGCTTGGTCTTTTACCTGTATGGTTTTGGACATATGATATTAATTTTTCTGGGTCTCCATGTCTTCCTCCACAAAATAAGAATAGCACTTATGTCCTAAGGTGGTTGAGGAGGTTCAGAGAGATAAGGATGCACCTGGCACACGGTGCACATTCTATGAACTTCATTATTATTATGTTGCTATTGTTATTCTGTGTGGAATTCCCTTAAAATTCAGGTTATCTTAATTTTTGTACTCAAAAGCCAACACGAATATTAATATGCCATCATTTTTTTTTCTTTTTTCAGAGAGAGAACAAAGTTTATTGCTAGGCATAAAACAGGAGATCAGATGGCCTGTTGGCCCCAATATCAGTTCCCCTGAATTGCAGTAATTCTGATAGTTTTATAGTATTAAAAGATGGACAGGTTTTAGGATAATGAACACAATGGCCCCAGATGACCTAATTAAAGGTGATTTAATAATTGAGCATATACAGATTGATTAAATGCTAAGTCACAGATCATAGACAAGAAATTGGCAGCCTTAAGATCATGATGAGTCTGATTTTTAGTATTATAATGAAGTATAGATGACTTCTAGGTTAAATTCTTAGCTACTGTACATGTCAGATGGGCCCTCTTTGGTTAGATCCAGCTTCGATTATCAAGATAATTTTGGACTTGGCGTGGGTTATTTCTGGGCTGACCTACAACCCTCCATAATAAACATTAGGGGCTGACTTCAATGATCAAAAGGCTTCAAAGTCAAAAAAACTAGATAAAATGTGTACAGATGAGGGTCAGTCACAAGGTTTTTACAATCACAAGGACACAAGATAAAGGCTATATAATCATTATCAGAGATCAAGGCAATTAGATTATCATTGAATGATTTCAGGAATTTCCTTTTGTATACTTCAATATACCAGAAGGCAAAAAGGAATATCTACATAAAGATTCAGCATCTATAATCATCCCTTAAATCCTAATTTAGTTACAACTCCTCCCTCTCATTTGATAATAATCTCTCAATCATGAAGTATATCTGGGCAATGACTCCTCTAACTTCTTTATCTAAAAAGAGGGGTGTTGACATTATGGAGGACTGAGATGAAACTGGTTGTTGTTCTTGAAGAGACTGGTTCTTGTGGGTTTTCAGAGCATATCTAGCATTGGAACCAGAGGCTTTAAGTCTCTTAGTCTTAACCAAAGCAGTTTCAGTTGCAACTTTAATTGGAGTTTGATCTCTTTTGCAGTTTCTTTAACAGTTGCTGTATGGAGTAATTCTGACTTTCAGAGCTAGGGAACTAACTCTGAGTCTCAGGTGTGACACACATAATTAAAGTTCCAGGGAACTTCTCTGAGTAAAGGCTGCTGGAATCTGCGATTCCTCTGTCACATGAGAAGGCATATGGTGACATCTGCTGATCCTTCTCTCCAAATGTCTCTGGAATTCTGTAGGTCCTTGATTTTATCTCCAAGGGTGTGTTTCCATATTTTCTTAATCTTAAAAATTTATGAGGTTAGAAAAGAGGAGAAGGAAAGAAGGGGGGGGGGGCTGGTTCATAGGATGAAATCTTTCCATTTTTTTTAACCCTTCATATCTGTTGTCTATAAGTACTAGCAGTGAAACATTTCCTATGAAAGTTTATATGGTTTATATGGCACAGAATACAAAGGGGAATTTCAGGGAAACAGAAATGTCTGATACTAGTTTTTTAACTCCTGGCAAGTTATTGAACCATGAGGACTTTTCATTTTCCCAGTTGAACATGCAGAATTGTGGTGGCGACCCCTGAAATAACATGTAAACTTTTAGCAGTGTGCTTGGGCACATCCTAGGCACTGAGAAAATCACAATCCTTACACTTCCTCTCCTTATATTTGCCAATTGATTTCAAGCATCCAGCAAGTGTGAATTTTGAAAGCAAGTGTGTTTTTACTATTTACAAAATAGTATATAGTCTGATTTAATATGAATTCACACCCAAGGTCTTTTATTTGTCAAGTTATACTGCTTGCTAGTTTTTAATGGTTTGATCACAGTCACCCCCCTCCAGTTAATGGAGATAAAATGAACAATAATTTCACAATTAAGAGCTCAGCCAAAGAGATGTGTTAGCTTTGTTTGCGTCAATAATCTTTCTGATAATACCCAGCTTTCATATATTAAATAATGAATATTTGGTAACAATAGGATTTTTCCACTCGACAAACAAGCATTTCTCTTCTTGTTGTGACTTTGAAAGGAATATTGAACAGTGTTTTTTTTTCTTGTCTAAATTAACATAATTAAAACTATAAGTGTAGTCACTGACATACAAAGAAATTTGAAAAGCCATCCAGCCAGTGTCCCCCTTACCTTGCCAAATGGAGATGTATTTACTGGTTGGTGACCTCAGAAATAGATGCACAGTGCTCATTCTCCCACAGTAATAAACAGCAAGTCTGGAACGGCATAAAAAGGGTCAATCGAATAGGTCATACATCATATGGGGAGGCAGATGTTGGAACATATTGTAATGGATTACTGTGCAGTACATGAAGATGGCTTGTGGAGTAGGAAAAAGGGGGGAGGAGTGAGGGAAAAAGAGATAAACTATCAGTTGGTGTTTTCTTGCCTCTCTCACAAATATCTGTTTCTTTAAGGAACCGTTTCAATTGTAAAAGCCAAAATATTTTTTCTAGCTGTTCAAGATTTATTGGTGTTCAGTAAAACACTGAAAACCTTTAAAATTCCAGTACATTTGAAGAGTTTCTTATTTATGTTCTTTGGTATCTGTAACATAACAGAAATATCATGAGTATCATACCTGTGAAAAAGTTCTTAAGATTTAAGGAAGTTCAAATGTATTCTTTGATTTTTTAGCAGGATGCCATTTTCACACCCTCTCAACATCCCACCTCTCATTGACTCATATCAATGAGTGCAGAATGGGCCTGAATTTGGAATAGAGTGATAAAGATTGTCTGTGTAATTAACATTTGGTAACAACAGTTTTGCAAAGGTAACGGCATAGCATCACTACATGTATTCACTATAGCATTCTTTTCTTTTTTACATGGGCAGGCACCGGGCATAGAACCCGGGTCTCTGGCATGGTAGGCGAGAACTCTACCAGCTGAGCCACCATGGCCTGCCCTCACTATAGCATTTTAATGGTAAAATGATTTAATTGTAAAACCATACTATATCCAGGTGTAATGCTTTATTATTGCATCCCAACTTTTCCAAGACATGTCATTCAGGACTGATATTTTCAAGGAGGTGTGAGTCATAGCAGTAGTTTCTGCCTTGTAAGGGCATGGAGCCCCTTGCTTCTCATCCATGATCCCAAGTGGCTCATCTGTTTTTCCTGAAGGCAGAACATTTCTTCACTGAAGTAGAGAACATTTGTTTTTCCCTTGTGGCTTCTTCTCCTTCCATCTTGAACTAAATCCCTGGGAGTTGACTGGGAAATTGACTCTGAGAAGGTCAGCTGGAGGCAGCTCTCCTTGTGCCACCATGTTCTCACATAGCTTCAAGGAGACCAAGAATATCAAATTCACACATGCCCTCCAGGTCGTTTTTAATTTGTTAAGATAGAACAGAGCATATTTTAGTAAATAGTTCATTAGTTGATTTATAACTTAAATTACTATAAATTTCACATATAGGTATATATTTGCACTTTTGCCCCAACCCAGCACGTTTCCTGTTTTTCATGTAATACACTTGACGAACACAAAAAGAATTGCTCACAAAGTTAAGGATATTTGATATATAAATTCAAGTTGCTCTGATATTTTCTGTGAAAAAACATTATGAAAAATAATGTGCAAAGCAAATTTATTCACATTGGAACATGCTGGTATGTTTTGAAAGATTTTCTCCAGTACATTAGTTTCTTTTTAAACTCCACATTTAAGTTACATTAAGAAGCAAAATTAAGCTATAAAGATAACACTTATGGAGGCTTAAAATTGCTTTCTAGATTTTTTCCTCATAAAAATATTCCCTGTCCCTTGCCTCAAAACAATAAACACAAATACTTTGCCTCCATATCATATCTAACATCTACCTTTCAGATTTGATTAAGAAATTTAAAGCACACATTTAGCTATTTTAAAAATAATAAATTCTTTTTTATTATTTGATAAATTTTTATTATTAAAAAAACACAATTAATTTAATTGTCAGATTGTAGTCCTCGGACTAAAAAAAAAATTTTTCTGCCATTTCTTTATAGATCCTCTTATGAAGGTGGTAATAATGAGCATTCTCGTTTGATTAAATGTTATAATGTATAAAATACATGTAGAGTTATAGCATACCTCTATTTTTCCCTCTTTTATAAATTGGTGTTTGATATGGAATTTCATTTGGAGACTAGGATTCCAATTATAGAATAATATCAAACAATTGATTTAGCAAAAGCAATATTAAGGGGTTGTATAGTCTGTTAGCACTTTCTACTAAAATAATGGCAATGTAAATGTTCACAGATTTTCTTAAGGAATCACTTTGTGTTACCATCTAGCATTTAGGAAAAACAAATTTTTTAGTCATAATCTTGAGGTCCTTTCTTTTTGTTTCATCTTTGAATTCTTTTTGAGTGCAGCTTTCTACTTGTTTATGGGGAAGATTGGGAGAAAAGAGATGTGGGGAATAAGGGGGAAAAAAGTAAAGGTAGAGGAAAGATGGTGGATATAATTTATTTTATCCCATCTTCCCAATGAGAAAAAAATTACCCTGTCTCCTAATCTACATCTCAACTGAAGGAAGATTGGGTGAAACCATTCACTGCAGTGTGCTAGTATATAGCTCCTGAATAAATGCCAGTGTAGCACTATCTCTGTCTCCTGGACCTTACCCCAGATTACCCAGAAAGCAAGGCCTGAGAATAGATCTCATTTCAAAGGGAAAGTTAAGCTTTGAAATAACGGAGAGAAAGATCCCCCAAAACAGCTTATATCTACTTATAACCACAGCTCCCACTGAAAACCTTTTATATTCTAAATAATAGATATTTAAGATTCTGTGAAAAAAACAATATATAGTCATTTGTTAGAAAGAAGCCTTTTCTCATTTCTCTTTTGGAAAATATTTAAGAATATTTCTACACTTAAACCCTTGGTTCTTTGTCATTTAAAAAGATAACTATTTTCTAATAATCTTCACCAACTTTTCCTGTTCCTATTTCCAAATTGCCTTATTTGCTTACTGTTATACTTATGATTGCAGTGGATATATTAGAATCTATTCTTATGCTAAGATTTTAAATTCATTGTTCTTTGCCCTCTTAAGTGAATGAAATTAATGAATGAATGTGAAGTTTTATCAGCACTGTTGGTGAGCCTTCTTTCTAATATCTCAAATAGTAGATATGTGTCAATTTCTTTCCAGATTTTAAAAATTTGTTTCACATATTTTCGCTATCATTATTAAAAATGTACTTAAAATGAACTAGAGTTCTGTGTTTATCAATGATAAATATGATTTTACATAGTCCATTTCTGCTTTTATTCAATTACAGTTTATGTTGCTTTTAGGACTTTCTGATAAAGCAATGAATAATAGAGATGTAATTCCTGCCTTCAAGGAGTTTACTGGTCAGAAAGTAGCCTTGAGGAACAAATAGTAATAGGTATTTTGGCCAGTGTCTAATGCTTTGACTCCAAATACTCCAGATGGTAATTAGGCACTAGGCTAGTAGCCAGTGGGAGAAATTGTGCTTTAAGCAATTTGGGGAAAAAAAGTTTTGAAGGGGAAGTGGCAAGAATTTGCCATCATTCGGAATTAATGAAATAGTTTAGCTTAGAAATTATATAAGCTGTTTCGTGGAATTTCTCTACACTTAGCACTGACAAAGTAGCAACCACTAATTAAGGGTATCTGAGTAAGATGAGTATCTTAAGAAAATACAGTCTTAACTAACTATAGATAAGACATGTTGTCAAAATATAATTGTACCTGATTTTTTTTTTCTCAAGTTAAAAACTGTCAATACAGGCTAAAATAGTTGTCTTTTTTTTTTTTTTATCCATTCAGACTTTTTTTAAAAACTTTTATTGTGAAATAACGTCTATACAAAACAATAAATTTCAAAGTACATCGTAACAAGTAGAGAACAGATTTCAGAGTTTGGTATAGGTTACAGTTCCACAATTTTAGGTTTTCCCTGCTAGCTGCGCTAAAACACTGGGAACTGAAAGAAATATCAATATACTGATTCAGCAGTCATATTCATTTGTTAAATCCTGACTTCTCTGTTATAACTATGCCTTCTCCTTTGATCCTTCTCCCAATCTTCAGGGCTATCCCATTCTAACTTTCTTATGTTGGAAATGTGTCGATAATATGGAAGAGGGGGCTGGAACTAGTTGATGTTCTGGAGAGGCTGGCCTCTTAGGAACCATCTGGAGGTGTAGGTTTCTGGAAAGAAATCTTAGCACGTGAAATTTTTGTGGAATCTCAGAAAAAGCCCTGGGTGTTCTTCAGGGTTGCTTTGGTAAACTGTGGCAATTAGCAATATCTAGCTGAAGTTTAAGAGTAGCTTTCAGAATAGCCTTTCGACACTATTTGATCTTTCTTAGCCACTGATACCTTATTTTCTTGCATTTCTTTTTCTCCTTTTGGTCAGAAAGGCATTGCACTCAGACTTTTTTTTTTTTTTTTAACCTCTCATGGTACCATTACAACTCAGGAGAGACAGTGCCTATTAATGAACTAGTAATGCTTTTGGTGACATGGTGGTAAATTATTAAAAAAACAAAACTGATTAGATTTTACTAAGGTAGCAACATTTCGAGTTTATATTATTGTAGATATAGTACATCAAACTCTTCATACTTAAAAAAGTGTTTAATGGACTATACTTTAGTGGAAGTTTATTTTCACTCTCCCAATGCAGAATTATGGGAACATCTCTCTGTATGCCTCAATTCCTCGTTTCTTCTAAAAAGAAAGAAAGTGTATGTTTTGGCTATCTTGTACTTGATGATATGTGCAAGTGTAAATGTATTTGATAGGTGAATACTTAGGTACTATATATTAGAAATGTATATATATATAACAATTCTTTTTTTTTTCCTTTTCTCTAGCTAATTGCTGATTTTTATGTGCCTTCAATCCTGTGATGTGGAATTATTATTTTTTTCCTTCTTCATTCTCACAACTGTTATTTCAACTCAAGTTCTAGTGATCAAAGTTGTCACTGCTAAATTTTGGTAACCTCATAGCTAATATTCCTGTTTTATCTTTATCCTAGCTAAAAACATAATCGACACTGCCCTGAAACATTCAGTGGGTTTCTCTTGCCTGCATATTAAACATCTGCTCCTTTACCTACCATTGAACAGCTTACTCAGGGTGAACTCAGTCTACAAACCAATGCTGTTCTCCTCTTCTGGGATTTATGTCACTGTATTCTCTGCTACCTCCATTCTACCACTCACTCTTTCACACCGCCTTATATATTCCCACTGCAACAAATATTGGTTTTCTTCCTGCTCCTTACCTTTCTTTGAATTGCTCCCTTCCTAGAATGCTGTTTCTTTTCTCTTTAACTATCTGAACTTCACCCATATATTCAGGCCCATATTAGCTGCATCTCTTCCATGAAACATATCTGAGTGCACTTTTTCATTTCCTCTCTTTTAACACCTATAACAGTGACATACAGTTATAGAATACTAATAATTTCACTGTTTTATGTTTATTAATCCTGAAATAGGCAGACACTATGTTTAAGCGTTTTCTGTATTCTTCACTGTACCTAGCATAGTTCAGACTAAGATGACATATATTGCCTATGTATTGATTAGATAGAATTAACCCATTAATAATTATAGCTGTTATTTATTGAACAAATTCCTTGCCATATGCTTTTCTGAGTGCGTTATACATGTCAGTGATGTAATCCTCACCACAATTTATAAAGTCAATTTTATTTATGTCCCATTAAGATACTAAGAAACTGAGGTTGAGAGCTGTTGGCCTAAGATCACAGAGTTCAGAACTGGGATTAGAATTCTGGTCTATCTAGGTTCAAAGCTCTTGCCTTTAAATATTCTACTATATATATATGTGTATGTATAAAAACATGGTCCTTGAAAGAGCTTAAAGTTTGGAAGAGGCAAAAATGTAGGCTTATAGAACAACTTGAGACAAAAGTAAGAGTCATCTATATGTCTATACTGTGTACGTACAAACATACTTATGGATACCTGAGCACAAGACACAAAGTAATCAAAAGACAGAGTCCAAGTTAATCTTATTTTACTGTTTCCTTTAAAATCATTGTCTGAATGAGATAAAGGAATGGGGAAAGGGAAAAGGAATGAGTGTGATATTTTAAGTAATACAAAGGCAAGAAAACCTCTTTGTTTGGAAAGTTACGGAGGTTTAGAGATCAAAACAAGTCTCAAACACAGTAGTTCAAGGTAAGAGCCAAGTTGTTCTCCAAGGCTAAGCACACTGTTAGTCTGGTTGACCTAATGAAGTGAGTGCTCTTTTTTAGCTTCAGCCTTTTGTGTTTAATATGCCCCTCAATTCATTTCTGATGTTAAGAACAGCTTAACTATTTCTGACAAAATCAAGTTTAGCATAATACATTTTATATTTACCTTTGGGTTTTATCTGCCATGCTTTAAAGAAAAAGATCAGCTAGATTTTTTTGGGTATATATATATATATATATAATGTAAAATAAGTGAGTGTGTTATATAGTTCACAGAATCCTTCTTACTTCAGGCGGCCTCCCTGTCACCACTAGATTCCACAACATTTATTCTCAGCAAAGCCAACCAGTGCTTTTGTGAATTGTAGTCCTCACTCCGTACAAATATCTCTTTCTGATACCACATCATCAAGATTTTGATGAATTTATTAAAGGTAAAATACTTAAGTCAATAAAATATTTTTATTATTCTTGGTTTTGCTTCACAGGCATGTAATAAATCAAGGAAAATATTAATCATCTCCTGACTTCCTTGCTTTAAAATCATTCTAGCTTTAAATAGACAAACTAAATTTTTTAAACGTTGAATACAAACAAGTCACAACAGCATTACTTCTTTAAATCTATTGAAATTTCCCGTTAACCTGTGAATGGCCAAATTAGGATCAAGGAGTATTAAAATTTCTGGTTCATTTTGTCAGTATAGTATATTATCTTTTCTAGAACTTGAGGCCCTTTTAAGCCTCAAATTAAAATACATTTAAAATAATCCTTAAAATGTGAAAAATTAAGTTTTCAATAACCATTGTATTCACATTGTTCTTTTTACCTCTGGATATTAAAATGCCTCTATGTTATCTTTAGTAATTATGAAATGATCTCATTTTTAGCGTGTCCTAAACCAGTAAATAATATTGTTATCCTCTGGGAATGATACCCAGTGGAATCATTTTCAAATACAAGGGTATAGTATGCAATGCAATAAAGAATTTATAACACACAATATAGTTATCAGCCATGTTAAAATACAGATATTTGCAATTTCAGTTCCAGTGTATGCATTCTACTGAATAAAGTTTTAATTTTCAAAGTGATCTCCTAGGATAATTGATTATTTTCTTAATAGCAGTTTTCAGGATGATTATAGAGAAAATGCTTTACTCATTGCAGAATATAATGCACTGGTTTTTAACACAAGTATGCGAAATGGGCTAATTCTGATACTTTTTTAAGATGTTAAACTTCTAATCGTATATTTGAAATGAAGTATCCTATTACTCTTTATGTAAGCTAAAACCTATAAGTTAAATTTTATCTTTTCTTTTGATAGACTGGTATAAGAAATAATATAATTATTACAACACAAAGAACTTTTGGGCACAGTGACTGTTGGTAATATAAACATACTTATCTGGAGTCTCATTCCTTGTCTAGAATATATTCTACAATTAGTTGGCATAACAAAGTTTAATATCCTGTTTTCATTTACACTATAGTATCTAGTATCTTTCCTGGAAACCATGAAAAATGCATATGTATTTTGAAGAAGACATTCAGCTATCTTCAGTTTACATGATTTCATTAATGGAGTCCCAACTTTTTAGGATCTTTGGATTTTTTTTTAATGTCTTTTTCAGAGAAAAATCAAAATAGTCCAGAAAACTATCTCACTGTACTTCTCCTCAACAGTTTTTTTCTTTAGCATCAGTCCTGGCTTGCATAATAAAATCTAGGAATCTCGTGAAAAATGGAAAAATAAGGAATCGGGTTGTATATTATACATATTTTAAGTAATTTAATAATTGGTGCCATATCCAAATTTTTTTACATTATCAGAAAGTGCTAAATGGAGATGAAAACAGTACATAATCTAAATATTTGATGTGATTATTTGAATCTAAGTCAACCTCTTTGTTTTAGAGAAACTATAACATATGGCTATCATTACAAATGTGAAATCTTCCCTTTAATCTATTATTAATTTGAATTGTTGAAAAATTTTATTGCTTTTATAAGAATAATTATGTGATAGCTTCATGGGAGAGTATGTATTTTAGACAGTATTTCTTTAAACCTAATCCTCAAGATAACTTCGCATTTGTCCATGTTTATACATTATGAAATAAAGTGGGCTTCTGGCAAGTATCCAGTTAATTTTAACAATGTAGGTAGACTGACTAGATAATATTTCTCAAATACTCTCCTATTCACTCTTACTCCCTTTTGTTGTATTTCTACAAAACTAATGCTCAGAAAAATTGTTGCAGGTGCCTATTTCAATAAGTCAGAGGAAAAAGTATTTAGAGTTTAAACCAAAATGGATAGTAGGAAAATTACTATGTATATGAAGCTGCATTTTTGTAACACACCATGTAAAATTTAAAACAGCAAAAAGAGGTCTTGACCAAATAACATGATATACTTGCCTTTGATAGACATTGGCAGAGTAAATGTGGATGACTGTAATTTGCTTTGAGTCCTGGGACATAGTGAAGCAAAGATTCTTCTATGTCTTATCTGTCATTTCTCCCCTGAGAAGTAAGTCATAAAATTTGATGTGACAGCTTCTTTCTTAAAATATTTCTGAGCCCTGAACAAAAATACCCATAGGAAAAAATACCTTATTTAAATACCTGTACTTTCTGAAGGGTGTATTTATTATATTACTGATAATCTATCTTATTTTTCTCTTTCTCTGTCTTCTGTAGCAGTTGTATGCTGCTCAGCTAGCTGCAATGCAGGTATCTCCAGGAGGAAAGCTCCCAGGCATACCCCAGGGCAACCTCGGTGCTGCCGTGTCTCCTACCAGCATTCACACAGACAAGAGCACAAACAGCCCACCACCCAAAAGCAAGGTACCCTTTAGACGAAGCTGCATGTTTTGCCATTTAGAGTTTTATGTTTCATTCAGTACTATTTATTTAATGTCTATTATGTGCCAGCAATTGGACTAAACTCTGGGTCTGCAAAGAGGTAAGAGTCTAGTAGGAGCAAGAAGGTATGCATATAAGTTTACATCCATAAATTTAGTCATTAATTTATTCAACAAATAGATATTGATAGCTGAAGTGGGAAATGTATTGGTAGGAAGATATGCTAGGTTGGTATTCTGTGTCCAAGTAGCATATGGTCTTCGAAAGCAGATCGTAGTAAAGACAGCCAAATAGCCATATTCTGTGATACAAAATACTACGTTTTACAAGAGTTCCAGATAAAATACTAGGGAATATACTGGGAGGACGAAATTTACCTTCAGTGAGAGATTCTAGGAAGGGTTTGTCAATGGAGCAATTGAAATAGATCTTAGAGGATGCATGAGATTGGGACATACAGAAAGTGTTTATTTAAATATCAAGACTTGTTATAATCTGGTACCTTATCAGTGTAATACTGTTTTTTATCACCCATCCTACGACATTATCATGTCAAGATATGGAAGTAAGCATTAGAAGTAAGACTGTTTTGAAAAAATAGTCGTTTTTGGAGTCAAGTAAACATTAGCTGAGAGAACCGTATTAAAGGATCATGAGATCATCAAATAATGTATGTTTCATGGCTGTATAGGGAAGAGAGAATCAGAAATATTGATTTGAATTATTTTGTGTGTGTGTTAAGAGATTAAATGGTTGATTAAAGTATGACTATATTACTCTTTCTATGAAAGGAGAAGTAAGAAGAATGATCATAAAGTGATATCCCCTAAGATAACTCAGGGAAGTACCCATACATATTTTCTGACTATATCTAGAAAATGTTAATTTATCCCCAAAATAACAGTATTTTGTCTTTCACTGAGTTACCTAGAAAATGGTTTCTGTTCCTCATTTCATAAATGCCACGTTGAAATAACCAAAATGTAAGAAGTTAAGAGTAATCCACAGCAGTTGAAAAGATAACATGGAAAAAAATGAGAAAATATTGAAAAAGGAAAATCCAATATCTCTTCATCCTTCTCCAGTATCCAGGTGGCTGTGCTAGGACGCCGTTGGCAGTTACTGTATAACACCAAAGTGAATCAGGTAGATGAAGGGATCAGTAGAGAAGGTGCTCTCCAGACCCCTCTTCCCAAAACTCCCATGTCTTTTTCTATAATTGTAATAGCTAAATACTTTGGTATTTATAATTTAACTGATTTAATAAGTAAGAAGAAATATAATAAATTCAAGGATCTTAGATCATAGGCATGATTCACCAGCAACATGTGTGTGTAAATACATGGTGAAGATTTCATACACCCTATGAAATGGACATATGTGAAAATTAACATCTATTTCAGCTGTTTAATGGACATTTTATGTTCTGTTCTTTTTGTATACCTAAGACCTGGTCTGCTTTTCTTTATAATTACGGTAAATGTAAGTTCTGAAAATTGGTAATTATTATAACATCTATTATGTAAAATTTAGTTTTCAAACAGTGATATTTTGATGATTCTATAGACCAGTGGTTTAATGTATTATATTTGTAAGCTAATTTTGAGTAAAATAAATAGTTGTAACAGCATAGTTACTGTCACATACAAATAACTCTGTGAGGTATCATTTCTTGTTTATTTTTCTAGATTTATTTTATGTTTCAGCATTGATGCTTTACAACAGTACATTTCATTTTATGATTTTAGAATATATTTGTTCTTTTAAATGACCACTGATTTCTCTCCTTGTAATATCTATGATCACATCACTTATACTAATAATCATGAAGCTTTTGAAGTCAGTAAACCTCATCCATTTATTCATTCATTCATTCATTCATATATAAATCCATTCAAATGTTTATGGAGTGATTGCTGCAAGGATATTTTCTTAGGTAACCATGGCAAATGCAAAATTGGATATTTTATCTCTTCCCATCTTGCAATTATTATAAACTATAGATATTGTTTAAAATATTAAAAATTTATCCAAGAAAATAAATGACTTTTTTTAAATAACAGCAAGGATTTGATAAAAATGCATCCTTTCCTTGCTCCGTGTCTTCTAGCATATTTTCTACAATCCCTCTTTCTGTCTCATTGTTTAAGATTTCTTAAATATACATATGTTTTAAATCAGCAATAAAATTTAGTGGGTTAAAAATAGCCAGAAGCATGAGTGTGGCTGTTGTCATTATAATGAAGAACATGACCCAAAAAATGCAACCAAGTCAATAAAAAGGACCTATTACATTACCTGAATTTAGTTTTCTGTAGCCTAGAAGTGACATTTATACATAGCATGATAAACATTTGACTTCACAAAGCTATTTTACCCATGTATAATAACTATCATTTGCTATCATATTCATGTTCTTAAACAATAAGTTATTAGTGTCTTGGGGATATTTTCTATGTGTTTTGTTGGTGAATTTGCATGTCTATCTTACTATGAAGTAGAATTATTTTATTAAAATTCTTTGTGTGGTCTGTGCAAATAACTGGCATAAACCAAACTGATGGTTCAAGTTGAAAGTACATTTATTGTTTGGAACAATGAAATTGTAAATCAAATCCAGCTGATGATGTAAGGATAATGATCTTATAGGCAGCTGTCAAAAATCATCCATGTTCTGTGAATTTTACTGCTTACCCTTTTCCCTAAGTGTTCTTTTGCCTTTGACTCACAAGTCTAGAGAAGGACACAAACAAAACTTATTTGCAATTTGCAAAAAAAAATGGAAGGGGGGAATCAAAAGGAGGGGGCTCCAAAAGACTGTAAAATTGTACAGCATGAGTCCTCTGATGCATGCTGTTTTCAATCTGCTGTGTGCCAGTTGGAGGCTTGTGGAGTGTGTGCGCGCGAGAGAAAGGATAATGCTGAGAAATGATAGAGTGGCTGTGACCTCCAAGCTCAGCCTGGAAATCCAAGACATTGATTTCACTTAGCATTCCTGCTGAGAAATCTGGCGGAGTTCAGTTGTAATAAAAGAACAAGATTCTGTTCTAATGGTAATGGCGTATGACAGACATATCACTTTGTCTGTCCTCAGCACCAGAGAGAGGAGAATTGGAGAAAGGTCACCTGACCTGCCTGTGGTGTTGTGCATGTGCTGTCCTGAGCTTTGAACTGCCACCTAGGAACATAATTATTTATAATATTAAATGATAAAGAAACTTTTAGAGGACTCACAGCGAACCTCTAAAAACTGCAAACAGGAACTGTATTCTATAAATGTGAAAACAAAAGAAATCTGGTCTATTCAAAATCTGCAGTGGAAACATGGACAGTGTTGCTTATTGAGTTATATGTCCTTGAACCTACTGATTGGAATGTGTTTGCGTTAATGTTTGACATGTTGCCATTAGTTAATTTTTCTCTTTTTTAATCATGATTTTGTTAGTCACAAGCAAAGAAGGGAAATTGTTTTTCACAATCTATTTAGCCAAAGCCTGAATGATAGAAAATTAACACCGCCATCAGGTTTTTAAAGATTCTCAGGTGAAAAAGGAAAAAATCTTTCTAATTACATGTACACTTGTTCTTTATTAATTATTTAAATTTTTATTTTCTGGATCCTACTAAGGAGCTATTCTTTTTTTATTAACTGACAAAAGCAAATATGTTGGCTCTTCAGAGATATCCTCTTACCTCACATGTATCCTCACAGCTGGGTGTATGGCTAAATATTGGTAAACAACTTTGAATGAAAGTCTGAAAACTTAATCTTTTGTTCACAAGAGATCCTGTTTAAAGGAATTTTTACTTAATCTCCCTTATAAAGGAGAATTCATTAAGATATAGTTTAGCACTATTGCTCCTTGGATCACATGCCCAATTATTCCAGTTTGTTTATCGTTCTGCCACAGGAGGGGTTAATACACAGTGTACTCAGTGATTTTCATTTTTGTGCCACATATACATTTCTTAGCTTAAATGATTTTTGGCAAATTCATTGCAGTCTTTTAAAAACCTAGATACCCTTCCCTTTGCTATGGTAACTGATCTCTTGGTGCATTTTATTTTTTAAAAATAAATGATTTATTTTTTAAATAGATTCAATATCAAGGTTAAAATCCATATCAAGTTAAAAAAAATTAAACATTTTTACTCAGTTCACACCCAGGTCACACAATTGTTGATAATGACTAAGTGGCTTACAATTTTTTTATCAAGAAATACACACATGTGATAAGTGTCCTAGATGTTTGAACTTCATATTTTACATGTTTTGCCACTGAAAAATTAGACAACTCTTGGAGAAAATCTCAGGGCAACTTGTGAATGCTGCTAAATGTCTCTTGATACTTGATAAAAATGTATATATTCCCTACAGCCAAGTTAGTTGGAAAAGCTAGCTGCAAGAAAGAAATCCTAGGTGCTTCCCTTTACCTTTACTATGACCTTGATGAGACCCCTACTCAGAGTTGTGTCTCTGTCTATGGCAAGAGCACACAGATTGTCCCATTTTTTTCTTTTCCAATATTTTTGGCAGTGATGTTCCCATTTGCTCAGCAGTAACTCCTGGGAGTTATGACAACGAAAAGAAATGTTTCTCCGACGAGCCAGAAACGACCCTAACCAACTGACCAGACACACTCAAATTCTTTCGGCCACAATATCCTTATAAATATTGCCTCAAATTCAGAACCAAGAAATTGAACTTTATTGTTATCTAATCTTCTTTCACAGCCACAGGAATGGAGATCCTTCCTGATTAGGCAGCCATGTGCTTGTGTTGGTAGTATCAGAAGTGCTGTTGACTACTATTAGAGCACTATTTTTTTTCTTTTTCTTTAGTGATGCCAATCACCTAGTTTCATACTACCACATAGTTTCACACTATCAAGTAAACATTATATCAGTACACACTAATCTGCAGGGTAGAATTTTATTCTTTAATACCATGTGTTGCAAACTGTGGCACACATGCATGCAAGGTGACTTAGCAATATGTTAGGAGTGTGAGAAATAAGAAGATAACCAAGGTTCATCTTGATTGAGGATTGCTTCTACCAGGGGATTGAGAAATAAAAGCCTTTGTAGTGACTTTGGGACAGTATTTTATAATGCCACATTGGGGCAAAAGGTACAGTAAGGTATAGCCACAACCAAATCAAACCACCATGAACACAAATTATAAAAAAATCAATTTTAATACTATGAAAAATACATACTTTAGAGCTAAAACATGTGACGTCAGAGAAATTTCATAATTTCGCACGGATGGGGAAGTGCTAAGGCCGCCACAGAAATATTTCCATGGTGAAAAAAAAGTTAGCAGTTCACTTGTCAGTCTAACAATAACCTCATTTAATATTTTTCACTTTTCATCTGGCCAAGAAACTGCTGGGTAGGAGTAGTTATTAGAGATGGAATTCCCAATATGTAAATCTTTCCCAGAACACTGCCATTTGACTTATTCTTAGAGCTTTTCAAGTCAAGATCTAAAATAATCATTACTCACTCAACAAGATTAGATCTAATCTCTGAATGTAATATCTCTAATTAATCTTCATGCTGAAATAAAATTAATAAATGAAGATGTCAGCATCAAATAAAATCAGTGACCTCCTAAAACTGTTGGGCCGGGTACTTCTATATGTTACATTTCTCCTAGAATTTTAGACCAGAAAGGGATGGTAGCTTCAACCAATTATGAACATGTTCAAATTGGCCATTTTTTATTCTTACACCTTAGACACTGTCTGACATGTCAGTTAAATACTAGATCCCCAATACCTTGCTCTGTACTGCTGCTTTGTGCTTTGTTGAGTGGTTCTTGTGTCTCCCGCCACCACCCTCTGTCTCAGAATCTGTGAAATATCATTTTGGGAGCCTTTGAGATGTGCTATGGATGTGTTACACTCAAGAGGTGAATGCATTTAAAAAGATTTATTGCATAGAGTTAAACTGTAAATGTGACTCATTAGCATTATCATCACTTCCTGGGTGGGATGTATTTACAGTGGACCTAACATAGTCACCCTGTCATTTTAACGAAAATAGTTTTCTTCTGGTTCCATGTTGCTGAACTGAAATATGTTAAATGAAGTGTTATCCACAGAACCCCTGTGATGAGCCTCCTCCTTTCCTTTTCATCTGTATTCGGTTGACAGAAATCTCAAACAGCTAGGGTACTTAAACAGAGGATTTTCTGAGCTTAGTGGTATTAAATGTCCAAATAGGTCATTGGGTGATAGATTCTTATAACTGGGGAGAGAATGACTGGCCACATGTGTAACAAATAAAAACCATTAAAAAATAATAAAACAAAGAGAAAGACTGATTATAATCTCAGCATTTCTAAAAGAGGGAGAAAAGCAAAAGATTCAGAGGTGGTTAGGTAATGTCCTTTGAAATTGACTGGCCTGTGCTCTGTTTCCCGGTATTCTGATTTTGTGTTGGTAGGAACCTGTCTCAAACACAGCAGCCAGCTTTGATGAGCCGTGTCAAAGCTTTTTAATAATGCAAGCCATGGGGAACGGGAGTGGGTGGTGAGCATGTGTAGACACAGGAAGAGCCACAGAACCACATGGTTTTAAGAGAGAGTTGCCCTCTAATAAAGGTACCACACAAAGCAGATCCACTATGCAAAAAAAAGTTGTGTGCTTGAAACATTTTAATTTTAAAGCCAGGCAATTAGTGCTAAATAGTTTAGGGAAGAAGTGCAGGTCCGTATAAAAGGATGTCCCTGTCCAGGAGAAGTATTGAATACAGCCTCAGTGAACATCATGATTAAAAATGCTGTCATTGCTTTGGAGATTGAGAAATCAAGAGTGCACTTCTTTACCTTTTGGGAATCATTTATAGTTTTGCCTTCCCAAAACATACTTGAAATCAGTTAAAATCCTTTATTGTCTATTCTGAGTTATATCCACTATTTCATTTGAGCTGTTGATAATCTACTCCTCATCAATTTAACCCCCACCTGTACTGAAACTGTTTGAATAGATAATTGGGAAGTGAATACGTGGAGAACTACTCTAAACCTCAGAGCTGATTCTCTCTCTCTTTACTTAAATACATATATTCTACTTACACATTCTTTCTTCTTCTTAAAATAGGAAGAATTGTACTGGTCTCTGTCACAGAGATGCCTGTTAAGTATAGTTTTGTTTTTAAAATGACAACAAATACCGATGTATTATTTAGGTTGATGGAAAAAATAGTGTATATGCATATTTTTTAGTTAGATTTTATCAATATGTTTTTCCCTAGAGGGTACAAAGGACTCTTAATATTCTTAAACATTATAAAAAGAAGGGAAAAAAACAGTACAGTAATTAGACAGATGTAGATGTAAGAGCTGAAAAATGGTGATGTACTAGTCTAAGCTGAAGACAGACAAGTTCAAAACCCAAAGTATCCAAAAGTTTCATTTACTTAACAAAATGTATCTGATATTATTCATAAAACTGGGGAAGTTTAAGTAAGAAGGATGCCCAGAAGGCATTCGGTCCAACCCACAATAACCTAGTGACAGGAACTTTGCCTCTACCTGGACTCGCCACCACCATTCCACGAGGGGGCTCCTGTCAGGATACTCTTATGTACATAGAATTGCAGTCAGCTTTCCAAGGATTTTAACTTGAGGTTCCACTAAGTGACTATTGCATTTGTAAATTCTCCTTCAATTGCAAGTGACAGAAAACCCAACCCAAATTGGACTAAACAAAATGGAAATGTATTCACTGACATTTCACATTTAAAAAAAAAAGGTGATACTGCCTTCAGGTGTGGCTTGGTCAGGGGCCCAAACAATATCACATGGAGCTAGTTTTTACCTCTTAGCTCTATCCTCCACATAGGCTTCATTCTCCAAAACACCGCCCCCTCGTGGTGTTCTATAGCACTCTATGCTTGCATCTGTCATTCATAATTCAACAAATATTAATTTATGCCTATCATGTGCCAAGTACAGTTCAAGGCAATAGAACTTCAGCTGTGAACAAAACAGTCTGTGCTCTAAAAATTTTGCAGTCTAAAGGGAAGAGACAAACTATGAACAATTAAAACAATTAAATAATTTTCTGTATTGGTTAGTGCTAGGAGGAAACTAAAATATGGTTCACAGGTAGAGAGTGCTTGGGGACAGGGAAGGTATCTTCTGGAGCTATAAGGAAAGACCTCATTGGAACCTGAGTCATGAGTAGGAAGGAACTTACAAAGATGTGAGGAAAGGTACTCCAGATAGATGGAACAGCAAGTGTAAATGCCCCATATGTGAATGACAGTGATAAATTCAATCCCAAGTGCAAGGCTGAGGTATCTGAAATGTAGTGAGCATGAGGGAGGGCGTGGTGATACAGAATGAAGCTGGGGAGGTAAGAAAAACCAGAGCATATAGGAATTTGACAGTCTGAGGTTTTCATTATACTCCAAGCCCATTCATTTTAAAAGGGAAGTGATGTGATCTGATATATATTTTTATTTGTCACTCTAACAACCAAACCACTTTAGCTATCTACTCATGCTCTTCCTTTCAGGGGTATGATGCTTGTTCTTTGTATCTGCTGGACCAATCAGTGATGGTTTTAAATATCTCTATAATACTTAGAAACACTTGCAATTTGAATCCTGTTGGCATGTCCTGGACATTGTTATTGGAGAGACAAGGCAATTTAAATCAGCAAAAATCTATTAGTTGCCTATGATATGTCCGAGTCCTAGGATCTGAGGATAGGAGTGAGCAGTTTAGACCAATAGATCTCTTGCCATTATGGAGAGTGTATATAGTGAGGGATATGTAAGGGATACAAAGAGAGAAAAATCACATACAGCCTAAGGGCAGCATGTAAGGGCAAGGAATATGAATTTAACTCAGAATATTTCAGGACTTTTCTTCAGAATCATGTTTTTTATCAGGGTTTTTTTTTTGCATTAGTAATATAAGAAAATACAGACACAAACAATCAATGATACCAGTCACCACCTATATGAAAAAAATTGTGAGGTTGAATTTTTGAAGGGGTATTCAGTACCTAACACTATCACAGGAGTATTAATTTTTAAATAGTTTAAAGACTGTAATAGCTATATATTAATACTCATAAGAGTTTGGAACTCCTGTTTTACCTTTTGAGTAGTTTAAAAAAGTCACATCAGAAAACACACCCTAATTTCTGATTAATGTGATGTTTGCTTTTGTTGTATTCTTAATTTTGTTTTTGTACCCAAAAGTTTACAACACAGCTTGCTTTTAACAAATCTGCCAAGTCCAACAGATATTTAGCTTTTAAGAAGAATCCGTCAAAACTGTGCTATCTTAAAACAGCTGTAACAGAGTGGTTTTTGAAATTATGATTAGTATCAATTTTATCATTGGAATAAGCTTCAGCCTCCTATACTGGTGTATTTTTGACAGGCTAGCTTTCTCTCGAAATCAGTTTCTCTCTCCTCTCTCCCTCCTCTTCTCTCTCCAATTATAGGCATTATTGTGTCATATAAGCATCCCTTTCACCCACTCTAAAGAAAAAAATAAACTTCTGAAAAATTTCTGTAGAATTTATGTGTATTGTGATAAATTTCTTGGTAAAAAGTTCATTATATGACTTAAACACATTCATGATGCATTTAAAATCCATTATTTTTACTGATGCTGAGTATATATACACAAAATTCCACCAATAAATCTATTTTATTGTATTATATTCTTTAAAGTGAGAAAGATTATTTTTATTTATGCCTATTTTTCACATTCATTCACACACATATAATAAGGAAGTGCAAAAAGTTTACTTACTTGGAGAGGTAAAGACTATTTTAATTCAGAATATGTTCAAAAAGTTTATGATAATGAAATTCTGTCATCATTCATAGAGTCTCTTATTGCTGCTAATAATCAACTGAAGAACAATCATTCTTAATTATGGTTTTTTAAACAAAGACCAGGAAGTATATGATTAATTATATGAAATTATATGAAAAATGTCCTTAAAAGGTACACAGTGAATGGTATAATTCATATGAATTGTAAATTATTCAGGGTATGCTTGATATGATAAGAAGAATTTACAGGCACATGTTCCTTATTTCAAACATCCTAAAGTTTTAGAACATAAGAGTCACAGAATAACTATTTAAAATAGAGAATAACTCATTTTCTTCTTTTGAGGAAATGGGGAATAATTTTATAACCCTTCTTTTAATTAAAATATATTTAAATTTTTGTGAGACTGCAATAAGAATTTTGCTCATTGCAAAATTTCTATAAATATTATATTTGAAAAATACACTCTTAATGACTGAGAATATCAAATATTGATAAGAAAAACCTGGATATCAGAGCACTGCTTAGAAAGCAGCATTCCTACAAAAATACTAGTTTTTAAATATTGTGAATAGCAAGGAATTTGCCTAAATCTGAGTGATTTACTTATGTGTCCTGAAGTTCTCATGGTAAGAATGTGCCCTTTTCTAGTCCTGAACCTTCTTGTAGATAATATAACTCATGTTTTTCTTAGAATTACAGGCTCCCCTGTGAGCTATAGGACCTACAGTTACAATATCCCACAGCTTTTATTGTTGAACTTCCAACTCTGGACTTGCTGATTCAAATCGGTGACTATTTGGAGCCCCACAGTTTAAAAAAATCCTTTGTGATTTTGCCTTTCAAAAGGAGAAAGATGAAATCATTTTATTTAGAGAAAGTAAAGACAAGAATTTTCATCAAACCAATATGTAGAGAAATGAAGTGTATACTTAAATAGATACAGATTAATTTCCCCCAAAATTGTTTATCAATATCAGAAAAGATTAATAACCTGACTTTTTCATAAAATCGCCTTTTTTAAAAACAGTACTGTAATAGTACTTTGCAAGACCCACATTGTGACTTTTATTCAGACAATAAATGTGTCATTTAAATTGGTCCTTTTAAGAACCACAGATTTCTTTTTTGTTTTATTATAAAATTTGAGTGGTTATTATTTGTTGGATAACTTTTATGACTTTTAGCAGTGTGGATATTTCATAAACAGGAGGAAAATAAATTGAGACCAGAAATAGAAAATGTGAAATATTGCAAAAATTGATCTCTTGTGGGAGTTCCAATAGCACTTAATATAAGAAAAAAATTTCTGTTGTAAAGTATGTGTAAAAGCATTAGGACAGCAAGAGGAATATCCATAAATAGGTATGGATTTGTGTCTTCTCTCCTTCTCTGTGGAACTCGTTTGAGGATCAGAGTTTCATTTTAAGTCAGTGGGCGCTCCAAATTTAGGTCAACCATAAATGAATACAGGGCAAGGCAAGAATTTTGGGTCAAATGATGGCATTTTTAGTGCTATTTTTCATGCAAATCATGCTGTCATATATCTAAAAATGATGGCTCTCATCCAGTTTTAACATGAGAACCTCCAGGTAGTTTTTGTTTGTTTTGTCTTTGCTTGCCTTTTTCTGCTAGCATTCTTCACTGTGCTATAATCCTGGTCTGTTGTTATACGTGGGGCATCATCTATGGACTTGAAGCAAACTAAGGGAAGGAGAGATCATTCTATCAGATTGATTATATTAGAAACACTTCCTTTGCCCGCTGAATTTTAAGTGGCTGACCCATAATATGTTCTGAATAAAGATCCTATCGATTAAATGTTCGTGATATACCAGCTGAATTGCAATAATATGTACCGAACTCCTGGTTATCACTCTGTGATACCATTTTCACTGTTGTTGAAATTTTGCAGTTGTTTCAGCAATGCAATATGATATTAGAGGATATCTTAATCAAGTTTTTTTTTTTAACTTAATAATATGTTTCCATATTGTCAGGTGAATTTTTGAGCCTTTGGGATAATCATATGATAGTCTATAATTATTGGGCATATAAACATAAAATTTTGAGAATTTAGTGAGAAAAATATTTCAAAAATTTAATATTCTTCCAAAACATACTTGAATCCTGTTTTTAAGGACACAATTCATATAAATATACTGTTAATAAAATGTGATTTATTCTAAATGCGATATATTCAAGTGGAGGGAACAAATGATAAGGTCATTCTTTGGAAAGAGGCATTTTGTTGGCGTGCTGCAAACAGTTGAATTTGTATTTTGTTTGAATCAAAACTATATGTTTCTTCACTGGTTTATATAATTAAAGGAAAGTCTTGTAATAGCTATGTTATTTATAGATGATGTTTCTAGAGTCCACTTTTAGAAGATGTCGAAAAAGTGTTATAGTCAAAAAGAAAAATATTAACATACTGTACAGTTAATGGAGAAGACAGACAAGTAAACCAATGATTTAAATATTGTGAGCTAAGTGCTATTCAAAGAATAGTATGGAGATAAGGAAGAAGGTTTCTAGAGCAACCTGGAGATAAATAGAAGGCTAAGGAAAGCCTCCCAGAAGACGTGACATTGGAGAAGATTTTTGAAGGAAAATGAAAGAGACTGTGCAAAGCTTCCTAAGTATAAAAGGGTAACATATTGGATTTCATCTAAATTTTAAAGAAAGAAATACAATTGTACTTCATCTCTAGAACAATGGGAGTTAACTTAAAAAGAATGAAAACATAAAGGTGAGGTTGCCTAATGAATGAAATTTATCCTTCTTAGCATGGCACTCTCAAATTCCAAGCTAAATCGCTTCTTCATGTGTCGGGTTACTTTACCCCTTTTTGCCTAATTTGTGCCACTCTACCTCTTTGGATTGTTTTTGCCATCTTCACTCTACTTTTCAATCTTGTCTAGCACCTATTCAACTGCCACCTCTATGTAGAACTGGCTATTCCCCAATGTGTAACTCCACCACACAGAAATACATTTTTTATATAGTATCAAAACACCCTTACATCACATTATTGCATTTGTCTCCACTTTTATGAATCTAAGTCCCTTGAGGGTAGGGATCACATCTTATTCATCCTTAGCACCAAGCTCAATATCTGGCATGTAATTACTGCTCTACTTGTGTTAAAGAAAAACAATCTAGCAAACAGTAAGTAAGCCATCCAGCCATCTTTGAAACTAAGTTAAGCTTTATGTGTCAATGTGTGATTGAGTTTGAGACCCTATAGACAGAAGTATCAAAGGTCAATGGCTTGGATCATTGGAAGATACTGCCAATGTGGCATGACATAATGTGATTGTACCTAAGAAAAATGAAACTGTCAATACTATTGCACTCTGTAGGTAAACCATGTGCACTGAAAGGTTAAAGAAGCTAAAAGTAAGTTTCAGTCTAGGTGAGATACACTGGATTTAGGACACATGAGCATTTTGAACATTGAAGAGGTATTGTCCATAGTGAAGCATGCATAATTTGCAAGGCCTTACTATACTCTGAATGCAATACTCATGGCTATTTACCTCTTTGTGGCTCTGATCCTAATTATGAAATTGGTTTTTTTCGGGTGTTCTGAAATTAGGGAAAGGATACCTAAAAAAAAAATTTAGTAATATCCTGGTCATTTATAAATTAATTAGTATTGTGGCATGTACGTTATAACATGAATTTGTTTACTATGAATCCATCTTTGAAGTCTTCCTTACATATGCTGAAGAACCAAGGGTTATGCTGAAATGTGTGTGTGTGTGTGTGTGTGTGTGTGTGTGTGTGTACATCCCATACGCCAGAATCAAGAATACAGGCACAAAAACACTTATGGATTAATTTTATTTGGTGATCTAGTAGACCAGAGTAACATTCAGAATAAGGTCAAATCCAAGACAAATACCCTTACTATCTGTCCCTACTTCACTCTAAAATATGTCATCAAAACTCTCTTGTAATGCTAACATTACAGTTGCTCTATAAAATCTCTTATGCCATCCAGACTGTGAAATGTATTATTCTTGTAATGTTATGGGTTGGGAAAAATTAAACATGAGTCATTGCCGCTGAGTTTCACTACACATTAATTATTTTAATTGACTATTTCTTAAATGAATAGCTGATAAATCAGACTTGCAATTCCTCATGCTTCATGACATATTTAACTCAACACAGACACTTAAGAATCATTATGCTATAAGAGCTTTAATACAAATTCAAGATCATTATAATTAAAATCAGACTCTTACCTGATGCCCAATTTCAAACCTTTTCATCTTTATTTTAATTTTCTTTGGCCTATACCTTGAATTTAGTAAAATTTTGGAATGGTAGGCAGAATATAAAATCAAGCTAAGCATCTCCGAGGTGTTGAGAGAAACATGTTTTGTCTCCAGGGCACTAACATAAAAACTGCCCTTATTGACGATCTGTGTAAATAGTCATCACCCCTTAGAATTCTTCAATGACATCAGTTCCATCCTGGTCACTGCCATGAAGACAAAGGATGCCTTAATGACTCTATTGAGGTTATCATTAAAATAGAAGGGGATTTGCAGACATCGGCTATAAATCACTATAAAATGGCCTGTGGGTAACCTTTGACACAACTCTTTGGAAATAAACGTGGGATGGATTCATACCTTTGATCAAGCCAGTAAGTAGTCTAAAAGTCTTTCCCATTCTCTCCTTCATTTCTTACAATATTAGTTTTGCTCTAAGTGATCAGAAAGCATATGTATATGCATGTATATAAATTGATATGTTCCATATTGAAACAAAAGTAGCAATCAAAATAATAATGTTAAGGATGTTTATAGAGTTTTCTTACAATATTTACTCCTAGACTGTATGCTTTAAATATATGAATACTATTTGGAATTTGTAACTATTTTTAAAAAAGCATTGCATGATTTTGTGTCATAAAAATATCGCAAGGAAATAGACCAATATTATTCTAATTTTGGGGATATACATTTCTTCAGAAGATAAAATTACATGATTTCAGTTGCTAGTCTGATTTTTCAAAGTAACTCGTTAACAATTCTTTTCCGTGTTGTATTAGATAATTGAGTAGCAACTCTTCCAATACATGTAGGAAAACCCAGGCATTTTAAAGATAATATCAGTGACAAATCTTTGAATATTTCTAACCTCAGTTTCTTTATCTGCAAACTGGGGTTGATGATACCTCATGCTGTAGATATCAGGGAGCAAAATAAATGATATTAGAAAATCATCGCTAATAATGGAGAGGTAACATAGTTAAAATGACAAATTTTATGTTTTATTTATGTTACCACAATATATTTTTTTAAAGAAGAAATACATAATGCTCAAATTATTTGGGATAATTTGTAGTACAATTTTTCATAAGTTGTAAATTTCATCATTAAATGTTTATAATATAATTAAATGTTCATTTATAAATTTATTACATTTTTAGAAAATAATTTATCAAATAAATTTATAAGAATTTAGATCATTAAACTAATTAACATACTTTTATAGGTTTTGCGATATTTAACTGACGCCTTCAAATATTTATGTAGCAAATCACACATGGGGCTATAAGCATTAATTTCTTCCAGAAACTAGCTCTGTCAATGATAAAATTGTATAAGAAAATCAGTACTTCCTTTAGAGTAATTAGAAGTTTGTAGGTAAAAATTGCACAATTCCTGAATTCAGTTAAACATACACTGTATCTTTTCTTTTATATCCTATGTAACAGGTTAATTATGAGAGAAAGGAAAGTTAAAAAAATAAAAAGAAAACCTTGAGTCATGCACAATTGGAAAGTAATTCTTTTGATGAGTACTTTGGGTAAGGGGTATCAATCTTTAAATTGTTTCCAGTAAAATTTACCCAATTCCAAATAGCAAATTTTGTTGAACAATTTTCCAAGATGCTATCATCTTTTGTTTTTAGAGCTTAAAAAAAGTCGTGTGAGGACCCACAGAAAAAGGAAATTATAACCTTAATAAAAGTTCTGAAAATTGTATTTAAATTGAACACCTGCGATCGCAAATATCAATCAAGATCCTAGGCTAATGAATCAATCATATTGATGAATTCAGTATAAGCAACATAGACTAAGTAAGATACAAGTTTTTTTTTTTTTTGATTTGTTTTTAAAGAACGTCCTTCATGGTACTCTTTTGTAGTAATCATAATGATATTTCCTTAATATTTGGCATTTCCTAGCACATTACATTACCTTAAACTATTCTACCATTTAGTATATAGATATTGCTTCACCAATTAGAGTATGAATTCCTTCTCTCCCATGACCTATCACTCTATTTTGAATAATTCCTGAAAGATGCTTGTGAAACTAATCAAAGAATGGACCTACCACACAAAAAAAAGGGGGCGTGGGCTGGGCGGTGCGACTGTGGCTCAGCAGGCAGAATTCTCACCTGCCATGCCTGAGACCTGGGTTTGGTTCCCAGTGCCTGCCCATGCGAAAAAATAAAATAAAAAGGAGGGGGTGTGGTGCGGGCAGGGCAGATGGGACAACTTTTCTAATTATACATTCACAAAAGAAAATAACTAATATTTCTCTTAACCTGAATGTTGAGACTAATTTTTAAAGGAAAAATTAGTTTTGCATTTAGGTTTTATTTTTACTTATCTTTGACTTTTTACTCTTTGTATTTAGTGACTGCCCCCTTTTTTGCTTTCTATAATGAATTAAATGAAAAAGTTGTAGTTTAGGTGTGCTGCCCTAGTAGAATTTCAAGTTAAATTAAATGGCAGCCTGTTGCTAAGGAGTTTGCTGACACTAGCTTTGTTAGCTGACATCTCGGGGTAGAAGGCAATGAGTCTTAGAGACATCACGTCTTCCACCCTAAGAAGAAAAGGGAGCAAAGTTCAGAAGAGTGGGAAAACCTATGAAATTCAAGTGCCACGAAGAAATTCTTCAGACGAGATGTAAATGTTGAGGGGATACATTTTGATAGTGCATATGCTCATAGTTTGTTGTTCAGCAGTCAAAATGGCATTTGCTTAGTATGTTTTGCGTGCCTTGTATGAAGAAATAAAGAATTTTAAGAATGCATTACAAAAAAGCAATAGGAATAACTTAGAATATTATCAAGAGTTAGCCATTCACTAATTTCTCTCCTCAACTATCTATTTAATCAATACTGAGTGGTTAAAATTTAGTATAACATTTTTTTCCTATTCATGACATGAAGGTGATAGAAAATAATAAGATGGTAATGCCTATTTTTAAGAAAGTTGTAGTATAAAAGGTGAGAGTACTCAAAGAATCATCAAAGATACTGTTAAATAGTAATGTTCACTTACACTATTTGAAACTTGATTATGTGCCATCAGTGATTCAGGACAACTAATGCAATAAAGTGAAATACCATGGTATTATTGATATAGTCAGACTAGGGTGCTGTCTTAGTCTTTTTTAATCTTTGCTTTGCATCTCATTCACCACCAAATCCATTACACATATTACACACACAGAAATTCATCTTTCCTCAAGGTTCTGTGCCCTGAGCAATTTGGCCCCGACTCTTGTCTCCCAAATATATACCAGTTAACTGTCATTAGTCATTAAAGAGTCCTAGTGGTTTCACCAGACTACTGAGGACTTCTGCCCATCAGGAAACTGAGCATGCATGTAGCTGAGCCTTGGAAATGAGTCTCTGACTTAATTCATTGCAGTTAGTATTAAATAACCTATATATTGGATTACCTGTTTTATTTCCTCTCTCCCATTCTTCTAGGTTGACTATCTAAATACAGTCTCTCTGCTTATTACCAGACCAAAATTTTCCTAGGATATGGAAAAACACAAACTCCAAAGATATTTTGTGAAAAGGAATTCTTTAGGCCTCTAAGGGTCTTCCAAAGTGATTAGATTTGGTCTTGATTCAAGGTCATCAAATAATTTAACATTTTCAGCTTGTGTTCTTTTTCCTGAATATGAGGTTATTCATGGCTTCATGTGATATTTTTGCTTTTCCTTTATATGACTCCTGTGGGATATAGCAGCTACCACTAATTTGATTTGATGCTGTTTGTATTGTTCTGCTGTCCTTTAGTATTAATTCCTTCTGTAGATTCACGTAGAGATGTTGGTGTGCTCATTTTGTACAATCGAGTACTGTTGTCATCCCCAACATAAATACAGTAGAATTTGATCGGTGTGGCTTCTATTTCTGTAGAGTTTTTTTTTTTTTATGCTGTATTTTTAGAGCTGTATTGCTTTGTGAGCTCCTATTTCAATATTTTGGAATAATTCAGTTATTTGACAATTTTATCATTCTTGCTTAATTTTTTTCACATACCTTCAAGAAGAGCTAACAAGAAATAAACAGTGTCATATGTTTTTTAATTATGAATTTAAGGAATAACTAATCAGATGGCACTAAGAAAATATTACATTCTTTTATACACGGAGTGACCACCTCTATAATTTCTCTAAATCATCTTTAAAAGCTTTCTGGAGATTTACATTTAGAGGTTAAGAAGAGCATCCTGTATGATTATTAACATCAGTCCTTACTGCTCTATGCTTCTTTTTAGCCTCTTGATTGAACTGTTAATCAATTTAAAAGATAATAGCAATGATCCAGATATAATCAACACCATAGGACTAAATAACCCTTATTATTAGAGATTAGAAGTTGTCTGGGTACCAGAGGTTAAACAAAGCTGAGTCTGAAATACCATACATTTTATACTGGTTTATGTAACTGTTTTCATCAGAATATTATTGTTGACACTTGAATTCCTCCTGCTCTTCCTCTTTTCAAATACTGTAGAAAACTTATTCTGCAGAATTTCTGAGTTGGATTTCATCTGGTATTGTGGGATAAATGTCTTCTTGTGTGACATTCTACTAAGAAAATATGTAGAAACTGCATTTATATTAGATATTTTTAGAACATTTCAGAAATAAAAAGTACAGGTTATATAGAGGGTTAATCTAAAATGAGAGCCTCAAAAGCTAAATTAGAGGTGTTAAAGAGAAGGGAGAGGAAATACTATAAGAGAAGGAAGGAACAGGTGAAAAGAGATGAAATCTGGCTAAAAAAGTACTTTAAGTAAAACTGAGGGATATTCATGAAATGTTCAGGAATTATGGTTGAAGAATAAGAAACAAGAATTTTAGTAGGGGTCAAAATGATTTGGTAAAAAATGCATTGGAGCCATGTAAGAACTTAACATATATTGATTGCACCTCCTTCATAGAGGATAGATTAGTTATCGCTGCCTTAAAAAGTACCCTAAAACTTAGTTTCTTAAAACAGTAGATATTTATTGCACACAGTTTCTGTGGGTCAGGCATCTAGAAGTAGCTGACTAGGTTGATCTGACTCAGGGTCTCTCATGAAGTTGCAATCAAGTTGTTGGCTGAGGTTGCTGTCATTTGAAAGCTTACCTGGGACTGGTGTATCTACTTCCAGGGTAGCTCACTCACACTCCTGACAAATTGGTGTTGGTTGTTGGCACAAGGCCTCAGTTCCTTGCCATAGAGGGCCATTTGAGTGTCTTTATAGTATGGCAGTTGGCTGACCCAGAGCATTAATTGATTCTCAACTGTGTGTGACTCCCCCTAACCACCCTCCCACCCCCACAAGGACCTTTGATAATGTCTGGAGACAGTTTGGGTTGTGACAGGTTGGGGGGCATAGTGCTACGAGCATCTACTGGGTAGAGGCCAGGGGTGCTGCTAAATATCCTACAGGGCACAGGGCAGCCACCTACAGCAAAGAATTATCTGGCCCAAAGGCCCAAAATGTCAGAAGAGACAAGACTGAGCAACCCTGCCCTAGAACAAGTGAACCAAAAAAGAGTAAGGTAAATGCTGCAGTGTCATCTGTGAGCTAGTCTCTGAAGTCAAACTGTCATTTTTGCAAAATCTTTTGAGTTGTATAAATCAGCTCCATTTTGTGGGCCTCAATACCAGGCGCCAAGAGTCACCAGAGCCGTCTTGGAGAATGGCTGTCACAGAAAGACCCTGCATAGAAAGAGTATCGTGATTTGGTATTATTTCAAAGCAAGTTTTTAGATTTATAAAAGTATGTGAAATATAAATAATATTCCAGATGATACACATTTTATTCTTTCTTCTAATTGCATTAAAATATATGTATATGTATTTGTATATATAATTTACAGTATTGAGGCATTGAATCAACAGAGTCAGAAAACAAGGGAAATATTCTGTTAAAATATTAACAAGAAGGAACAGGAGACATTTTAGACCACAAATTAAAAGGATGGCTACTATTCGAATACCTTTAAATTAATTAAGGGCCAACAATTTAATTGTAAAGGCAATGTGTAATTACCACCTTGAAGCAAATGTCCTCCAAATACACTACCAGCATCTGTCTTTAAAAGAAGCAGGTATACAGTAAGGAAAAGTGTAAAATGGCAGAATAAGGGAGCTAAATGAGAAGCTGGAACATATTACCCTCAGCTAAATAACTCAAGACTTGCATTTAAATGGCAATCAAGTCTAATGGAAGCATTAACACAGCAAAAGCACACCTATCAACGAATTCCTGGAGCTCTTTCTGCCTGATTAACAAGGCATCTTGCAATTTGTAAGTCCAAAAGTAAGCATCTGTTCATGAAAAACGTTTCAGAATTATGTTCTCGATAAGATGATAGGCTTAATTTTTTGGAAACAGGAATCTACTAATTAAATATGGAGCTGGGGCAGTCACCTGAATAGAATATAATTTTTAGATTGTCAAAGTTATTTGTATCTTACATTTCTTTGACTGATTCTTGCTCATAAATGCCAAACTTACGAGTTCTTGATGAAGGAAAGGTCAGGTCCATGCAATGATATTTTTTTATTGTTGTTTTTTCTCTAGTAAACTTCTGCGTAACTGTGGGAAAGTGCCTTACTTGAGGAGGAGAGGTAAAAGAAGGCTCCCGCAGTGAACAATCGGGGTAGAAGACGAAAGAGAAGGGATGAGTGTGAGCACAAGTTAGGGAGGAGAGGTGCTGCAGCAGTGAACATTGGCAATTCAGTCTGTCATGTAACTTCCTCACTTAATTTAACACAATTATTTTCATCAGTGAGGATAATAGCAGCAGCATGATTAATTTTGCATGTTATACAAGTGCCTTTACTTTTCCCAATATGCTATTATTGCTATATTGATACTTCCCCATGAGTATTTATCATAAATATGTGGTCAGTTATAGTTTGCAAATTGTGAAGAGGAAGTAGCCTAAAAGTATTTAGATAGATGATAAATTTAGATTTAGATATAGATATATATATAGAAATTTGTAGATATATAGTGAACATACATATTCACTTATAATTCAATCACTATATAGCTATTAAAGAATCGAAGTGTATTTAGAAGGGAAACATTATTTTAAATGCCTAGACAAACTAGCCTCAAAAAATTCATTTTAAGTAAAATGCAATTTCACATACATCTATATCTAGGATTTAAATAAAAAGTAAATTCATTCTTTTCTCTTTTACAACTGACCACACAAAACCAAAGCCTCAAAGCCATATAGCTAGATATCAATTGATTTATGTTTTCTCTACTTCCAGAGAATGGCTATTTATGCCATTAATATATAGCTGAAAACCATTCAATAGATAATGAATGGATGGATGGATGATTGACGAAATTGATAGGTTCTTGTCTCCATTAAATCACTATAAGTTTGTTCACTGCAAAATAAAACTTTGATTTTGAATAACTGCTTTAGATGTTATTCAGGAACTAAATAACTGAATATTTAAGGAAGTGAGATTTTGAAACAACTCTGATATGGCATGAACTAGATAATCTAGATAATGAGAATGAATAAATATATAAATAAACATGAATGTTTCTTTCGAGAGTATAATCATTTGCACATCCTCGCTGGTGCAAAGACCCTCATGTGGGTAATTTCCAGGTTATAAAGAATAAGGATACAAATAGGAAAAAATGAGTAGACTTCTGTAGGATATTGATATCTCTATTTTCTAGTCCTCCAATACAGTTCCTGAGCAAAGAAATGAAAGAAGGCTAAGGATTGTGGAGACAGAAATAGCTGTCTAGGATTCCAAAGGATGCTTTAATTCTTCCTCTGATAAATTATATTTGATTTATATAAATAATTTGGTTTTTGCATATTATAAAAGTATGAACTCATGCAATTTTCTTAGAGTAGGATTTTCTAAAATAAACTTATTTGAAAACCATACTAAATGAAATATCTTAATATATAGTTATTTACATTATTTGATAAGTTAATCTAGAATAATCTTTGATTTCATGATTACAATTGGTATTTCTTCAGTGCATCTGAGTCTACATATATCTTTCACTTTCTTTTCTTTACCGATTCTGTATGCCATTGGCTGGGATGCAAATTAATGCTGACCTCATCAATATTTTTACTGCCATGACCACAAGCAGTACTTAAGCATAGTCTTAAGTAATGTTTGTTTTCAGACAAGTCATTAGTACCTATAAGTAAATGCAGCATACCTGAACTATGTAGGTATGTTTTGATTTTACTTGTTTTGCATTCCATTCCAGACAACTAAGCCTAGCCACTGCTTTATTCAGTTGACAACATCATTTAACAATTCGACAATTAATTAAAAGGAAATTACTTTCCCCACTGCTTGTTGTTATACTTGATAGAAATGCTATCATACTTTTTTGACCTTGAAAATTACTTACATTCTTTTGTATATAATTTATCTACAATTTTAAATTTATGTTTTATTTGTTAGAATAAGGGTGAGCCATACCAAGTTTTCAAACTAATTTCCTCTAAATGATGTATTTCAAATAAAAACCAAAGTAGAAAAAGTCCTACCTTCAGCCTTTATTGTTTATATTAATAATTATTAGAATGAATGTCACAAATAGTCCACTTACATTTTGTAGTTAGAGGTTTTTAAATTTTCATCTAGGCAAATGAAAAATAAGAGAAAACAAGAAAGGACTGTATTTTTTGCATTCTTCCTGAATAATAGGATTTAGTGCAGTAGCATAGTAGTAAATTATTAAAACAGCCAAATTGTAAAATATCGTATAATGGGTTAAAATTATTTATGCAGTTATCAGTATAACGATCAAGCATGTGAGTTCTTATTAATATACCATTAGCCTTGGTTACAAAATGAAGGAGAATTAAAGGGCATTTTGCAGGACATTTGAATCAACTTTGGAACTGACAACCTCTATTACGTCCTTGGGGTCTTGTACTTTTTGGCTTTCAGACAGCTGTGCTACCTTGAATGGAGGAGAATATTACGAGTCCCAGTGGGTCTCTTGCTCTGATAAGTGCTTGGCATAGTTGTCTTTCAGCATATGCATGTAACACTTCTTAATGCTAAAGCTAAGAAATGAGGCAGGCACCCCACCAGCACCGTCAGCCTCGTCTTCATCAGCACCTGTATTCCCCTGTACACACGGTAACACTCCTATTTCCTTTGTGCTTATAACTCACCTCTGTTCCCATCCTGGGCTATATCCTTTACCCCCTTTTTTTTCTGCACAATGAATGAAACAGCTGTATTAATTTTTCCAAAGTATCCCCACATTGTTGTAAGAGTCGTGGGGCAGCCGAAGGAAGTCCTAGGGCTGTCAGGACAGAGGCCAGCGATTTCACGCAGAGGCTAGAAAACACTTACACCATTTTGTAGGGGGAAGAGAACGTAGAATAATTACAGCTGTGTAATAAACAGTCAATAAACTCCTATCTAATAGGATATTTAGGCTGGATGGAAAGGGAGAAGATCTGTATTCGAATTCTTATCTGCTCCACTAAATCTCACTAGCATTTAGTTCATTGTGCATAAGACATTATTATTTGCTTTTATCCCAATCAAATGTTAAAGATTGAGATCATATTACTCTTTTTAAATGTTACCTCTTTTTACTGAGGAAACTTTTACAAGAGTCTTGAAGCCTAATAAATAAATAAAAAGTTTAATAGATTTTCTTCATATTATGTTGGGCATTGGCTTTCAAACTGTGGTACATATCAGAATCACCTGGGAGTGCCTGTTAAAGCACAAGTTACTGGGATTTTCTAGATTGTCTGGGATCCAGAATTTCATTTCTAGAAAGTTCTCAGGTGGTGCTGGTGGTGCTAGTTCATAGACCATGCTATGAAAACTCCACACTGGGATATAGCTAAAGGCCACAGGACTCTGGGTTTGTACTTACTCGGGCATCATACATAAGGATTATGACTAACAACTCAAAGAAATGTGTCAAATGGAATGATCTAGGAATAATTTTGTCCCTCTAGTTTCAAAAATGCTAAGGTAAACTTTTCAAGGTTGTACATTTAGCCAGTTGTGAAATTATCATATTTCACCTCCTACTAAGATTTTGCAAATCTATATAAATTAAACATGATGGACATTCGTTTATTATACATCGAATATAATCCCAAATTGCCAATTTTTTCAAGGACTGTGTAATAGCTTTTCTCTGAAACAAACAAATAAAACAAAAATGAAAATATATGTATATATAAAAGAGTAGCTTTTCCTAGTCTGTTCATGGGTTTCCCAAGTGCAACTAACCATAGAATCTAACAATGTTGTTAAGTATTTAGGAAAGTGCCTGCACAGATAGTACATACACAATGATAATCGTGTTTATTTTCATTTTTAGATCAAATCCAAAGGTGTCTCTATGTAACCTGGGAGGAAAGATGATTTTCCAAGAAAGTTAGGAAGCTTTATTTTTTATACTTAATTTGGCAGCAGTTCACATCAAAGTTACACAATCATGTACTAGGAACCACAGATGTTCCAGGTAGTCTGCTTAAACCACAGGGTACAAAGATCCATAAGGATTAATCCTTGTTCTTTGAAGGTTAAAAAAAAAAAAAATCTATCTGCATCATTATTTTATCTGTAATGTCGGTCAGTAAAAATGAATAGTAAAAGAATAGCTTTATAAGAGTACTACTTACAGGTTATATCACTTATGTGCTTTTTGGATAGTTGAGTTCACATGTATTTTCTCAAATACAAAGGATGTTTCATAACGTGTATTTGAAATTGATGTTACATTGGCAGCAAACCAAACACTGAAATGTTCAGATTGAATGCTAAGATCACTGATTAGTAGGCTAATTTGATGGGAAATGTCAGGCTGTATACCTGTGTTTTTATAGGCATTTTTGATTAGCCTTTCCTTATCACAGCTCATGTTCTAATGATCATTGCAGGATGAAGTGGCACAGCCACTGAACCTATCAGCTAAACCCAAGACCTCTGATGGCAAATCACCCACATCACCCACCTCTCCCCATATGCCAGCTCTGAGAATAAACAGTGGGGCAGGCCCCCTCAAAGCCTCTGTCCCAGCAGCGTTAGCTAGTCCTTCAACCAGAGTTAGCACAATAGGTAAGTTCTATTTCTTTTGTTCTTGCTGAATTTCTATTGATGGCAATTGAATGGAATCATCTTTAAATGGTAAATCACGCATATCCTGTGCATGGCTTGGGTTTCATAAGAGAGTTCCAGTTTGGTGAACCTCGTAGGTCTGTTTTTAAAATTGTAAAGGCAATTTAAACTGGAATGCAAGTCATAATGTCCCCCTGAAAATCTAATTGTACTGTTTACGTTTATCAATGTAACTGATGTCCCTAAGTATATTTTTTAAAAGAGAGGTCTAAATGACAAATCACAGTGATTGATGGCTCCAGAATGTTATTGTTAGGTGACTGGCCTTTTCCATCACTGACATTTATTTCCATTTTTTTGTAATGTGTGCAGAGTGTACATAATGATGAAATACATTCTGCCTGGACCAACATCAGTCATCAGAATGTGAAATTTGCTCTGTTCCATCCTGCTTCGATTTGACTCATCAAAGTATTATAAAGAATAGTTGGCCTCAATTGTAATTTCGGTAAACAAACAATAGAAAAATGTTTTTTGTATGCTGACTTTTAAAAAAGTCAGTGAAATTTATTTTAGTACCATAAATTAGACAGTAAAATGTGTTAACTTCAACCCACACTTACTGATGTGTTTGCTATATGCATGTAGTTTTGAGGAGGCTAGGACAGACCAGCCATCAAGGAGCTCATGGTTTAGTTGGGGAAAAGTTATTTATCCTACAGTAGAAGTCAGCAATAGAAAGTGTGATTCTAGAACACTGGTAGAATTCTATAGTCACAGAGCAGAAATGTTAAGTTCTGTTTGGGAAGGATCAAGAAAGGCCACATTAGAAAGAGCCTAATTCCAACTGAACCTCGAAGAGGAAATAAATTCCTTGACACTCTAAGTTGTAAGAAAAAATGTGTAGTGAAATTGGGGTATTTTGGGAAAATGTGCTGATTTGGCTACATTGTAGAATGGGTGCTTGGTAGAAAGTAATGAGAGCTAAAACTGAAAAGGACAGGTGGGCCCCAAATGTAGAGCCTTGACTGAAACCCTCAGGGATTTTGGCTTCATTTCCGTGCAATGTGGTCAGAACTTTAAGAATATTGGCAGCAGGGAGAGAATGGCAGGGACCATTGTTTTAGTACAGGGCAAGAATCAGTTACATGAGACTGCAATAAGCAACAAGAAAAAAGGAAGAGTAGATTGAATAAGATTATGTACAGGCAAGTTAGAAAAAAAGAAACCTAGGTTTTTTAACTTGTAAGAAGAATTAGGCCTCCATTAATTGTGAAAGATCAGTTCAGGAGAGGAGATAGGTATAAAAAATTAATATAAAATTTAGGTAGAAATGTTCAGAAGGAAATTCTAAGTTTCATATGGAAAAGAGATGTTAGAATTATTCATAAACAAAGGGGCTTTTGAAGCTGTAAGAGCATATAGTACACCAAAAAGACTGTAAGAAGAGAAGGGGGATGAAGAATTATAGGTATTGCCTATTACATTACTTATGCATTGCTGTATAATATATTAACCAAAAATTTAGCAATGTAAATTAACAAATATTTACTATCTCATAGTTTCTAAGGAGCAGAAATTAGGTAGTAGTGCTTGGTTGTTCTGGCTTTGGGTATCTCATGTTTGCCAACAAGCTGTTGACCAAGGCTGAAGTCATTTATGGACTTTACTAGGAGTGAAAGATCTGTTTCCGAAATGATTCACTTACATGGCCCTGGACTTAAGGCCTCAGTTCCTCACTGGTTGTTGGCAGAATACTTCAGTTCTTTGCCACATGGGCCTCTCCATAGGGCTGCTCATACAGCATGGTAGCTAACCTTTCCCAGAGTGAGTGATCCAAGGAGAGCAAAGAGGAAGCTTCAGTACTTCTTCTGACCTTGTCTCCAAAGCCATACGCAGTCAGACCTGCTTTATTTCATTCATTGTAAGAATCACTTAGTCAAGCACAACTTAAAGTGAGTGAAATTAAGTTCCAACTCTTGAAGGGAAGAGTACCAAATAACTTTTGGATATGTTTTTAAACAACCATACTTACTTCTGTTGGAAAACTGAAGGAAGAGCAAATAATGATTGAGTGTTTTAGAATAAGAAATAAGACTTGCTAGTCTAGGAAGTGTAGCATCATTCTAGCCCAGGAGGTTTCAAAAAGGAGGTATTATTTAAGTGTGTCACATACTGAAGAAAATAAAAGAACGTGAAAAATAGGTAGACTTAGAGAAGTTTAAGTAGAATTGATGGGACAGAATTCCAGTTGCAAAGATGTGGAACATATGCAGAAAGAAAGTGCAGAAGGCAATATAGACCAGTCTTTTCGAAATTTGAAATGTCGTTAAATTTGAGTCATCAGAGTAAAAACAGATTTTAGAATGGGAAATATATATGTTTATCAAAGAGGAAGAGAAAGATGAGTTGGAGAGATGTGTAGATATGAAAAAGAACAAGATGATGATGGAACAAGGAGAAAAGATGATGAGACAGAATAAGCCTTGGAAAGGAGAAAATCCCTTATTTTTTTGAAACTGAAGGAAATGAGAAAAAACAATTAAGCTGCAGATAAATTATAGACTAGATGGAAAGAAAGTGAAATAGTATATTTCAAAGGCTTCAATCTCCACAAAGTAGGAATTAAGATTATTTACTAAGATTAAGTCAGTCTCAGGCTCTGAGCAGTAGTGAGAAGAAGCAGTGAAAACTAAAGTTTTGATAAGTTTGAAAAGATTTTGGATAAATGTGTGTTTTTTCTTCATTATGATTCATTCTCTTATGGTTTAACTCTTGGTTGCTCTACTCAGTAGCCTAAATGGGCACGAGGATAAGATTTGCTATCATGTCCTATGTATGGGCAAGGAAAAATATTTGATTTAGGAAGAATGATTCACTTCCACAATATACATGAAGTTTTGATAAATATCACAGGGTTGGTGTGTGAACAACTTTTTAATATTATTACAATTATAGTATTTAACTAACAGGATAACTAATACATTTTTATTTTTTTATATGGATTTTTTTCTTACTTTAGAATTCCCAAGGACTAAGTAGGGTAAAAAGTGTTTTAGAAAGGCAAGCATGTATTTAATGGCATTTATCATGTGACCTATTCCACTATGAAAGCTCCTCTTATTATTTTCCTGAAAAGCCACATACACATCCCTCACAGTTTTGAAGGCTTTGAGGCCATTACAATTTACTTTTCTCTTTTCAACAAATGCAGATGTTGAAAGCTGAAACTGTAATGAGTAATAATGTAGTTGGATAAAAGCTGGGAGAATTAATAGTGTTGCAAAGGTCACCCTTAAAAGAAGAATTGATGTGTTATGCCATTAAAAACTGCAGAAAACTGTAATCCAAAAGAGAACACATTTAAGTTATTGTTAATGACATGGGACTCTTTGCTATATATCTATTAGCTACAAATGTAGAAAGTGACTTTTTGAGGTTGGTGGCCAATATTATAGCATATTCTGTAAGAACGCTTTTGATATGGTATACAAATGATGGGCAGCTCCAAAGAAATGGGATCTTAAAAGGCATGAATAGTTCAGAGGAATGATGGTTAATTTTAGAATCTTTTGACCAGATGTTTGTCTTTCCCTCATTGGCCTCTTCCACCTATGTTGTACGTATGTACAACACTTTTAACTTTTTATCAAAGCTTGATTTCTTCTAATTTCTCTCTGCAGCTTTTTAGAATTATAAACCCTTCACTAGGTAAAATGAATTTCCATATGCTCTAGTCAAACTTGTTTTACGGATAAGCCCTAAAGAGGCTAAGTGCCTACACAAGGATTCTTCTTAATAAGTTCTTGTCAGAGTGTGGACAGTACTGTGATTTATATTTATTATGTCTCTTTTAATTTTAAGGAAATAAATGTACATAAATACCTAATAACATGTCCAAACTCATGGCGAGTGGAGGTTGGGGCCTACAACCATGGTCTTTGGGAGGTGTTCTCTCTTTTTTTATGTATTGCCTATTGGGAGCCTATCCACCTTAGATCTCTTCTGAGTCCTTTATTGATTCATTTGCGTATCATTCCAACAAATGGGTATTAAATAGTTGCTCTAAGCCATATATATTTTTCTAAATCTGGAGGATAAACACAGGAAGGTCTTGGACTGAGGCTTTAAGGTGCCCACAGTCTCTGATGTAACAATTTTTTGGAACATATTATTATAACCATTCATTAATATGTGAAAGGTAAAACTTTACCTGAGCAAATGGAGTAGATGCATATTGATTCTATAAGATAGAAGAAAGTATTTTCAAGTTCATTAATGTGGAACTTTTAGGCCTATAACTTGATAAGTGAAATTATTAAAACATGAAGGATTATAGTACCTTGAAGTTTCATTATTTTATGTTTCTAATAAGAAAATCTATGAGGCAGTCACAGATATTGTAATAATTTCATATAAAACCATTGTATTATTGGAAAATTAAGGATATTAACTGACATCTGGCGATTAACATTTGCATAGCCCTTTACAGTTTACAAATTGCTTTCACATTTATTTTCTAGTTAATTCTCATGAGCTTCCACAGATGAAGAAATGGCTACATATCAGAGTGCCAAAAATTTGATGATGATAAATGACCTTAAAAATAGAAGGAAAATTAATATTCGTTGAAAATCACTTGAAACAGATATGTCCTTATTTTTTTACTTATAGCTGAAAAGTCCAATTAGAATAAATATGTAGTAAATAAGGATTTGTTTTGGCCAAACAGCAAGCATTAAGTCCATGTATTTTAATAAATATGTGTCATGTGGTATAAGGTTTCGATGATATGAAGACAGATATAATCAATGACCTACCAATTGTAATAGTAGATATTTTCAATTTAGAAATATGCATTTATTCCTTCAACAGATGTTGCCATGGGCCAAAGGAATAAACCACTGATTGAAAAGAGAAAAAGAAAAAAAAAAAAAAACGAACTTAGAAAAATGTGCAATGGGATAATAAAAGGCATTTACATGGTTCCAAAAGCGCATATAAATGGGAAGCACTTATCTTGCCAAGGCACATACTGGGGTGGGCCAGGGAAGTCCTCACAGAAGGGGTGACTTTTAAATAAATACCCACACGCACAAGAAAGAGGAAGTATTTCAGTGACAGAGAACAGCTTAGGGGGCAGGGAAGAGGCAGAGAAGAGGCCTGTCTTTGGGTCAGGAAGTAGTTCAGTGCAGCTTTAGTGAAGGACTCCTGAGAGAATCCCAGGAAGCGCAGAGTTGATATTACAAAAAGAATTTTAGTCTATGTTAAAGTGTTTGTAATTTATCCCAGAATAACGTTTTGAGGGAACACTAAAGAGTTACTTGCTTCAATATATTTGGGAAAGGCTGCATACTACTATTCTCTCTTGAAGATTCTCAGTGCACATTAACATACTAAAGATTTTGAGAATTCACACAATGAAGAAACCCGTTTAATTTTAATTTAACATTTCCCACACTTACTTGAATATGGAATTACTTTTCTCACTGAATATTAAGATAATCATTTTATGGTATTGTCCTTTAAGCACTCAGTTACCAAGAGTTGAGTGTTTAATCAGGGAAAATGACATGATACAAATATATATATATATATTTAGAGTGTTTGGGAATGTTTTATCTGGAAGCAGATTAGGAGATGGATTTGAGCAGTGTAAGGCTAAAGATAGGGAAACCAGTTAGGAGGTTATAGCAATAGCCCAAGTGAGATATGAAGTAGCTTTAATGAAATCAGGGGCCACAGGGCTAGAGGAGAAGCAAATTTGTGAGCTAAGGAAGAATCATACCTGTCAGGACTCAGTTGACTTTTGTATGAATAGGGTGAAGGAGAAGGAGATATCTCAGATGGCTCTCAAGAGACCGGATGGCTTGTGGAAAGGGATATGAAATGTAGAAAGCAAAACAGATTGAAGTAGTGGGAAGATGATAAATTCTGTGCTAGACATACTACATTTCAGGTACTCATGGGACATTCAAGTAGAGAAACTGAGTAGACAGATATATGTACCTGTAAATCAGAAAAGATTTGAAGTAGGCAATGAATGTTTTACAGCATTTGGGAACACCCATAGTGTCTTAGGAACAGGTTTTAGGCCAAGGGAGGTTTCCTGTTTTTTTTTCTTCCTTTCAGCAGCTTTTCCCCCCTCTTCTGTAGTAGAAGTCATTCTTACTTTTTCTCTGAATTTTGTACCCTCTATGATGGGACTAAGAAGTTAGACCCCTCTTTTCTTCCCCTGAAAAATATATAAAAGGAGCCTACTTCTTATTTTAAGTGTGTTGTTGATAATGACTAAGTAGAGGCTCAGAAAAATATCAAATTTGGTGAATTTAACAAGCTTTCACAATCTCACAGATTTCTTTTGTTAATGATTCCTAACCTGTTTTCCCAAATCTAATCTCATTGGTAACTAGAAACCATATTGGCTTTTACCCACTTGCTTTCCTTTTAAAATTGAGGCTTGCTAAAATTCTCCTAAACTCATAACCCTCCAATCTGATCCTGCCTTTAGATGACATTGCTACCTGAATATAGAATCAAAACGTAAAGTGTGTTCTGACCTTTTTTTTTTTTTAAATCGCTTTGGAACTCTGATGGGATGGATCCCATTTCATTGAACCTCATTGTCACCCAAGAAATGACTACCCTTGTGGATCTCATCACTGGCTTCAAAGCCATTCAACAAGAGTGCTGTGGGTGAGCATGCAGGGAAAATGAAAGAAAATAAAGAGAGGATTATTATATTTCACTACCCCTAAGGTACCAAGGACTAACACCTTCACATGTGTTATCTCATTTAATTATCTCATCAACCTTACTCTCATTTTACAGTTGAGGAAAATTGAGGCTTATAGAAACCATAATTTGTCACATTTCACACTTTCCAGGAAGTAGAAACCCAGATCCTTCTGTATTCCATGTCCAAATTTTATCTATTTCACTATGCCACTTTGTAAATAAATTGACAGTTATTGGATAGCTTTCATAGGCCATTTATTATGCTAAGAGACTATATTAACCCATTCAGTCTTCACATTTGTGTTATCAAGTATTATCCCCATTTAATCAATGAGAAAAGAGAGACTCGAGTTACAAAATTTATACCATGTATGTTTGTTAGAACGTGGCAAATCTAGGATCCTAATTTAGACTTGTCTAATTCTCAACCCCATGCTTTTTCTGAGGATTGAATTGTGGCTCCATAACCTAAGGTGCAGGTAAAGAAAGCATCTCCAGCAAGGAGATTAAGTTGGAGGAATCATAGAGTAAAGAAGATCTAGAGTGCTATGACAAGAAACAAGGGGAGAGGGAGCTTCCACAGAGGGGGAGAGGTCAGTACCATCATTCTGCAAAGAATGAAAAATGTAACTTAGATTTGACACTAAAAGGCTGAGGGAATTAGAAACAAGATTTTAGTGGATGAGGAAGCTATGATAGAGAACATCTTTGAGAAGCCTGACTTAGAAAATAAAGAGAGAGATGGGCTGAAACAGAGGGCAGCACAGTTGAGGGAGGGATTTTATTTGCTTGTTTTATGAGAAGAGAGAACCATAAATGCTTGAAATGGTGGCGATGCTGAGAAAATTCAGGTAGATGATGCAAATGAGAAAGAGGATAATTGATAAAGAGTTGTAGAAATGAAGAGCATAGGTTTAGAGATTTGCCTTGAATAAAAATAGGGGCACATTTTTGCTGATGAAACAGGAGGGAAAGTTAGGCTTAATTGCAAATAGATTTAAAACTTGCATGGGGTAGGATTGGGAAGCTGAAATGTGAACGTTCACACTTACTGGCCTTTCCAAAATCTGAGGCAGAGCAACTGGGGATTAGGTGACTACGATGAGAAGAAAATACAGAGAACCTGCAAACAATCCTAAGAAGATCCACTACTGTGATTTATTAGTGACTTTATAATTTAATACATCAGACAAAAATGTTAGAATTTCATATGGCATTTAAATTAAAACCCAAGAGTCTATGAAAGCAAAAATGTTTAGTTTTTAAAGTGAACACTTATTTTTACTCACACACCAAGAAATACACCTCAAATTGGAGCCAGCCATTACAGAACACAGGTTTGTCAGTTATTCACCTCCATAATAATTTGCATTCCTCTTGCATCTATAGTAATCATTTTTCCTTCACAATGTTATCTTGGCAGTCACTAAAAAGCATAAAGAATTTATGCTTTCATTCAATGCCATGTGCCAAACCTTTCCAAATGTATTTGTACTCTGGAGAAACTGAATAGATTACATAGAAGCTAAATAGACTACAGAAAAAGCGTGATGCCAGCTTGTAGAAAAACAGGGGTTAGAGAGTAGGAAAGTAAGGCTGATCCTCTTAAGGTCTTACTAAATGGACATATACTGAGATCATCAGTCTCAGATAAGAGCTGCATTTCTTTTTGGAGTAGTATTGTTCATCAATGAAATAAGTTAAAGAATAAGAAAGTTGTTCAGGAAAACCAAGTCAGGATGTTGAGCATAATAAGGCTAAAACCACGATTTCTGTAGTAAGTAACAACTGTAAAGTTATTTCCTCTTAGGTCTAAGTAATTCCCAATTTATTGTGTATTTATAATGAGCATTTCTCTTGCTTCTATAGATGCAAGAATCAGTTTTATTCTTCTACTAGGTTCCAATGAGTTTAGCTCTTAAAGGCAAAGTATATAGTAGTTCTCAGGGTTCCCCTTTTTATCCCCAATGCTGGAACTCATCTTTCTGCCTCAGAGATCAGAGAACCAGTCTAGTCTGTGCTTAGCAAAGGGGAAAAGGAGCAGTTCACTTAGAAACTTTCCAACATTGAAGCACTGTACTAATCTGACGTCAGTTTCTTCAATAGAAATGTTTTAAGCAGCAAGAAAGTAGTCTCTGTTTTTTGGCAATCAGCAGATCAGATAGAAGAGTCTAGCAATACGAGGATGTGTAATCTGACATGATTAGACAAGGCTCTTTAGTACCAGAACAGTCATAATTGAGACAAAGAAAGAGTACTAATAACACTTTCCTAACACGGCAGTTAGCCATTTTATATTTCCTTTCTTTAATCTTAGTGTTTTTCAACAAATCATGGGATTTAATAGCGTGTTTTGGCAGATTAGAGGATTTATGGCCCAGATGTTTTTTGTTCTAAAAATGGATTAGGGTGTAAAGTTTGCTGGAATCCATGGAACATGTTGAGGCAAGCCGGTCATTTTATGTGTGATTAGTGCCTGCCTTCTGTCTCACAGTCCCTCCATCTGTCACAATTCACCAATGGATCTGGTTAGATTTAGCCTCATGTCACAAACAAGTCCCTTTTCTGGGCAATTTCATATTACAGATTCATTTTATGCCCTAGTTAAAAGATAGGGAGAGAAAAAGATGATAGATATTAGCTTTCCTTTAAATATTTACAAAACGGTCTCGTCCTGTTGGTATTCTACCCTGACATAAAGCAGATATTAAAGTAATGTACATCAAATATAGAAATGACCAGTGTTAAATTTAAAATCATTAAAAATTAGTTTTGCTCCTATACTTATTATTCTGTAGAAGAAATAATTTGGCAGTGGTTTTTACTAACTCTCAATTGTGGAGCTGCAGACAGAAGCTGGACATTTGACCATCTTATTAAGAGTGTGAATTAAGTGTGACCATAGTTATCAGTAGCCACAATTTCTTATCAAACAATTACAGGTGCTTGGTTACATTCTGTGCTTGAAATTTAACATCTTAGCCATTCTAAGTTTATATCCATAGCAAACCACTGCCACCCGTGGTTTATATCATCATAAATGGATATGGGGGAAAGATGTTCTTCTTTCAGTCAGTTAATGATGATTTATTCCTTCTTTAGATAACAAAGCTAATAGTGTTATACACAAATTCTAAAATGATCTTTCTAGTAGTATGAAAGAGTTAGTGATTGGAGTGGTAATTATCAATACCTAGATCCTATAGCAACGTTCACATATTTCTTGCATGAAAAAAAGTCATATAGTTTTTATTTACGCACTAAAAAATATTTAGATGATAATGTTCATTTAAAAATTACGATATTTTAAACTTCCTAAGCCACATAATTGATTTTTTTGAGACATTCATATTTCACTTAAGTATTATATTTCTGTTACAGATGTTTGGCACCATGTTCATATATGACTAAGTGAATCAATTATCATCAATTATTCATTCATTTATTTTAGACAGATTCCACTGAGAAAATATTATGTGCCAGAACACTAGCCAGTACCCAAAAGAGAAGTGATTTTTATGGTTAAAGATTAACTTATCCATGCACTTATGTAAAGCATATCCTTTGCTCTGTCACGTTTTCAGGCTATTTAAATGACCATGATGCTGTCACTAAGGCAATCCAAGAAGCTCGGCAGATGAAGGAGCAACTTCGGCGGGAACAACAGGTGCTTGATGGCAAGGTTGCTGTTGTGAATAGTTTAGGTCTCAATAACTGCAGGGCAGAAAAGGTTAGTTTATAAAATAACTGACTTTTGAAAAATAAATTGCCTGAATGCTTTTTCTTTTTCTCTTTTCGTCTTCTCTCACCAACCTCAAGATTACGGTTCTCCTTCTCCTTTTTTTCCCTTCATCAATACAGAATTACTCATGCCCACCCTAATCAAAACCATCTGGAAACAGAAAGTGTCATGATTCCCTCGTATCCATCTCCAAATCTATTGACAATTAATATCCCCTTTAATGCCATCAATTTGTATTAAAATGAAATGACATTTCAAATATCTAGGTCTGAGTGAAAGTTTGCTTTATGGGGATGCTTAACTAGTATTTGGGGATAAGCTGGATTTGAAAATGCTGAATCTTCTTTAATCAGCCTAAGCTTGGATGATATCCATGCTCATATTCTTAGGTATTTAGGCTCCCAAGGTTGTCAGAATGCATTTCCAGTGCAAAGCACTGTCAAGGTTTAGGTAACTGCATAAGTGGAAAATTTGACTTTATCCTAAAAAAAAAGTACATTTCAAAACATTGACATCATTATTATATCTACGGTCAGTGAAACTTCTGAATTCATCTGATATATAATAATGTCAAATTCTTTGTCTAAGTATACATGTATATTATTTAAAAAATCAATTGCTATTATAGAATTCTCAGATATATGTGCTTCTTAGAGCAACAATTGATTATTTTTTTATTTAAATCTTAAAATGTTATTCAATCCCCTTTTTCACAATCCTATAGAAAGAGTTGATAAGAGAAAAAAATAACTACTAAGCAATAACTTGAAAGTTATTTATCCTGAGAAGTTTATGAGTCAAACAATATTGTCCAGAATGAGCAGATTGCCATTCTGGATAGCTTTCTCTTTTCCTGGGTTTTAAATAGAATCTGATCTGTGATTTGTAAGAAGCTAGCTATCTGCATGGTGCAGGTGAAATGTAAAGGTGCATCTTGTCACTACTGTACTTTCCCTCTAGTCCTAACATGAGGTTGGAAAAATCATTTTAATTCAGTTCTGTCTCTGGAGGGGAGAGAAAAGCATGTATTAGTATACATCCCTTGCAGTCTTTCAAGCTAAGAACATCATGGGTGCAAGTAGAAGGGCACACAAGTTTTTTTAGCTAAGCTCCGGAAGGGAAGGGGAAAAGCAAAGTGACAGATCTAAGAAGGAATTTATATTCAAATATTTAAACATTCTTGAAAGAATACTTGAACAGAAATTCCTTTTCTCTGCTCCCCACGTAGAAATGAGTTTAACACTCAGCCAGTTGCTAATGCAAAGTGACTCAAGCTATTCCTCGCAAGCATAACTAAATTGCTGTTATTTGTTAAGCGCATTGAATTCAGCTGTGGATATAGCAGTTGGTTGCATTCAGCAAGCATCTGTACCTTTTTTTTCTTTAATCCTCCAAAGCAAAGACAACTCTACCTATCTCCCCCCTCTCCTCCCCTGTGCTGGCTGGGAATTATCAAGTGACAACCGACCAAATCCTTTTGGACAGGGAGCCTTCATCCTGAGTTCCATATACTTGCAAAACAGGCCTTGTGGTTGGATCAGGGAGCCCATTAAAGCACTTTGATGGTATGGAAATTCATCTTCATGAAGCTCCTAGGCCCCTAAACAGCATACTGTTTAGCTGTGGTTACAGATCAGTCATTCACATCGGAGGCAGTAATTGTGCTGACGGCTTGTAAGGCGATGGAAGTACATAAAATAATCCCGGGCCCTCCACCATGGCACTGTGAGTTAATCTTCCCTAATACAGATCAGCTGTTGTTCTAACACATGACTTTATGCCGGCTCCAGTGATTCTGCACAGCCTTCTGATTAGGTAACAGGAGTGGAACCATCTGCATTCACTTGATTCCATACTTGTCCATTATTGGGGACTTGATTTCCACTTCTTGCTCTACCTTGACAACCTCTCTGATTAGCACCTCCCATTTAGGTTGCAAGAGTGAGAGTTGCCTTTGTTGAAAGTTATTACTTTGAATTTTCATTTATTTTCTCTCTTGTAGAATTACAATAGCTTTTTAAAGACTATTTTTGAAGTTATACTGCCAAAACCTGTTGGTAAATTAAGATGCCTCCATTCTCAAGATGATTAACCTTCCCAATTCTCTTCACCGTGCCGACCGATGTAGTTGAGTTTTATTTTCAGTTACAATCTTATATTTTATAGGGATTTAAGTGAAGATCTTAAAATATGAAAATGAAGCAGGTTCATAGTTGTAGTAATAGGATGACAATCTCTTATAATATGTAAATAACCCTTCTCAGCAGAAGGATCTGAATTACTTTATCCCTGGTGTTACCCCTGACTTCTAAGAATAAAATTGAAACTTTGAAGCTCTCTTTTAAACAAGTATTGGTATGGCTGCCTTTTCTTATTGAATTAGCTTGGGTATTACTTCTACAGTTAATGATTGATCTATGTGAAATTCATGGGAATGACATAAGTCAAATTTATATCTTTTAATTACTAGCTCATTTAACATTACCACCTATTATGTATAGGGACTGTGTTTACTATGTTTGGATGGAACAAAAAGATATGACCTCTGCCTTTATGGAGCTTACCTTTCAGATCAATTATTGTTTTAACTGTTAATCATTGCATATTTATACACATGAACCCACCTATTGGAACTGAATGAAGACCCCAAATTGGTGGGCATATCAGGTCAGTTGTATACATGTGTTGACAAATGTGGGTGCTTTTTCTTCCATGAAAGGCAACATCATTATGCCTTTTCTGTTGTTATTTTCCTAATACCTACCTCTTTAATAGATTTTTTATAATCATCCAGCTTTAACATGACCAAATTATAGGTAGGCCGTAATTGGTTTGACATTTTGCCTTACAATTTTTAAAGATAAGCAGCATGTATGATAATTTCCTCTTGTGTTCTCCACTATCATTTTTTCATATGATTTGAACCCTAAAAAAACATTGTTCATTCTAAAACAATACTCCTAACTCCCTGTTTTAGTTTGCTAGGCTGCTGAAAGCAGACACTGTGAAATGGATAGTCTTAACAATGGGAATTTATTAGCTTACAGTTTTGAGGCTGAGAAAAATATCCAAATCAAGGCATCATCAGGGTGATGCTTTCTTCCTGAAGATTGGCTGCTAGCAATCCTTGGCTCCAATACCACATGGCAAGGCACACAGTGGCATCTGCTGGTCTCTCCCTTCTCCTCTCTCTTCCAAGTTTTGTTGCTTTCTGCTCTTGCTGCCATGGTTCTCTGTCTCTCTCTCTCTGTATTCTGCATGCATTCTATTTATAAAGGACTCCAGTAGGAGGGTTAAGATCCATGCCTCAAATGAAATAGCCTTGTCAAAAGGTCCTCCTTACCTACAGGAATCCATGCCCACAGGAATGGATTAAATTTAAGAACATGCCTTTCTGGGGTTCATAGCTTCAAACCACCACAATCCCTAACCTCAGAAGCATATGAAATATAAGAAGGGAGGAAGAGAAAGGAGAAAGATAGAAAGGCGTTAGGAGAAAAGATAGGGAAAATAAATGAAATGCAACCTGATGCTTTCTATCAGTCTAAAAAGTGGTATCATGACTCCAGATCCAGATTACTAGAATCCTGTGGTAGAAAGATATTGTCTTAAGTACACACCAGTCTTACACACAGGAACAGTTCTCCATATTTCAAAGAGCCCATATGTTTGTCCCAACTAGAAGGTCTTAATTCAAAAAGCTGTATTTGGACAGTGAAAACAACTAGAGGTGTGAAGATAGGGAATGATGTTTTTCAGTGATAGGTACCAAGACATAATGAAAGTCATTTTTACTGAAACATTTTAATTGAGGAGACTTCTAAAAGATTCTCTTTTCTTTACGCTTCTTGGAAGTGTTTCAACATACCGAAGAACTGTGTGTCAGTTTTTTTGTAAACTCTGGAACACAGTGTTATTTATAATTGTCATCTCTGGTTAATTATAGTCTGATTGTGTATTAAAATAATGTTATCTTTTACCCTACAGCACTGTCACAGATTAATGTTATGGATGAATAAGTAAGTTTCTCTGCTAGGAGGAATCAGAAAAGAGACCCTTCTGCTTCTGTTTTGAAAAAACACAAAACAGAAAACACCACAGTGCTTCATTAACACCCCGATGGCACAGCTTTGACCATATAAGTTACTGTGATACTCTAGTTCTTGAACTCATGCTTGAAAACATACCTTACAGGTCATAAAAACCTCAGTTTATGCCTCAATCTCATACAATAGGCACCCAATGCATTCAATTGGCATGAGGAATGCACCCAAAGTTTCCCAGCTTATTTCCCTCACCACAAATGTAATTAACCTAGCTGTAGTATCTGTTACAAATGTATTTGCTGCATGTATCAGGAGCTGTAAAATACAGTAGTTTAAACAAATAGTGATTAATTTTTCTCAGAAAAAGAAAGATGGCCTCATTAGTTCATCAGCTTAATGAAATCAGGCTGAAACTCTGTGTTTCTCTTGTTTTTTTCTCACAAAATGAATGTTGTACCTACAACTCTCTACCCACGTGAAGGCAGGCATATTCAGGAAGAAAAAGTGACTTTCTCTTTGCTAAATTCAGTTTCTTATTCTGCCATTGTCAACCACTTTCTTTCCCTTTAGCAGAGTGCCAAACATGAAATGACAGTGACCAATGTGGACTTAATGTGGATTTTTAATAATAAAAAAAAAGTGTGTCAGTCCCAGCATTAGTTTAAAACGGCAGTAAGTGTATCAGATGGCAGCCCTGTAATAATTTTACATCCATCAATTTTTCCTGATGCTTTGCTGGCCATCTGATGGATGGGGCCAGACATGTTAACTCTTCAGAAACTGACCCTGTTTATCTAGTTCAGCCTTATCTAAACACGTGCTCTTTCCCTTAGATAAGGAGAAAGCATGTGAAGAATTGTGAATTACAGCTTTTGCTTTGGATAAGTGAATATGAAAGAACTCAAGCCATTGATTTTAGTTCATTGAAAGATACAATTATTTGTCGATAGCTTTTGTACATTTTTGCCATTACATAAAATGAATCAAAGTCAAATTAGAAACTAGATATTTCAAATGGCTAGAGAAAAACTTTATGAAGAAGATTGGCATGTTAGGTAAATCCTTCAGGAGAAAATAAGATCATTGCAAGAGTGTGACAAAAGCTTGAACTTTTAGTAGAGGTGTGCATGCATTGTGTGTGACTGTCTGTGTTAAAAAATACTTTTTTCCAATCTTTTAAATCCCCTGGTTATTATTTGTTGAGCAGCAAATTAAAATAGCACATGATTAATATTATCTCCTTATAAATGTGAGTATATATTATGTTTTAATCTCTTCATTTACATATAATTATTTGTTTACTCACTTTAATTAAAAGATATACAAAATCTCAAGTGCGATACTTGACTTTTTATTATTGGAGTCATTGTGTTTGAAAATTTATAGAAAACGGACAGGTAACTGATTTGTAGGCGACTGAATATTAGAAAATCCAGACCAGCATTTTGTGTGCAAGCTGGCATTTAATACTTAGGTTTTCTTTTCTTTTGTTTTTCATTCATAAAACCTTCTTAATTCTGAGTATTTTAGCGAGGGAACACTTCTTATGGGACAGGAGGGGAAAAGAAAACCCCTTAGTGAATATTATCAGCACAGAGCAGCCAGTTTTCAAAGACCATGACAAAAAGGCGAATAGGTATTATGTCATCACCCATCCATCACTCTATATGTCAGCCTTTCAATAATTCCGATCGACATTCTCAACAGGCTGGTGCAAGTTAAAGGGGCTGTTTGTTTCTAGAAATTGAGTATAGGCTGTCTATAGCCTTTTGTTCCAGACGTGTTTTTTTTCCTGTGTCTTTTCATTTCTTTCTTTTTCTTTCTTCTCTTTTTGGGGGTATTTAATTGAAATACATGCCGAGTTTGCAGACTGCAAAGATCAGAGCTGTTTTCGTCCAGCAGTGGTAACTATGCATTAAACATTTTGATTTGTTTGAGCTTGAAGTTTAGTCCTTTTTTGCCATTTGCTTCATGGAGTTTGTGTATATTTACAGCCTCTGCATTTAATGGCCACATGCCTTATTTTCACAGATGGCCAGTGGAAGACTTTTTCTTTTTCTTAGTATAGCCCGCTTTCAGTTTTGCTACATTTGTCACAGTGCCACTACTTGCAGCTAGCAAGTGCCCACGCTTGGTGGGGAGCAATTATGGTGTGAGTTTTTAAGGAGCTTTTTAAAGGTTTTTTTTTCCCAGTAAACTTTTTATGGTTTAATTTTCAATCCTTGAAAAGCTGTGCATGTTTTCAAACAGAGAGTCTTGTGTTCTTTGCATCATTCTGGTAGAGAGGTTAGTGCAGGATGGCCCAATAAAATAAGAAATATAGGGCATGCCAAATTTGGCTTTCACATAGGCACCCACAGGTCCCTCTGATGATTGAAATTGTCTATTTGTTTAAGTATAAGAAAATAAACTCAAAATAGTATATTCATGAAAAAAAGCAAGCTTCAAAACATGGTATAGATAATGACCCAGATATTATTTTTAAAATACATGTCCATGGTACATAGAAAAAAGACTAGAAGGATAGACAACAAAATATAAGCAATATTTATGTCAAGAAGATGGGCTTGTATTTTTACAAACATATCCCCGCATTTCTGAATTTCTAAATTTTCTCTTAAAACTGTAAGAATTGCTCTTATCAACCCGAACTGTTGTTTTTTTAAAACCTGACTTATCAAAAAGGTCTTTCCTTTCTCCGTTGCTCCCTTCCTCCTCCACTGGGATCAATATTTCTGTCTCCAAGACTTTTACACATTGAGACACTGAAATAATTAAAAGGAAATTTGCTTTTCACTTGCCCTCTTAGTAGATGTATTCTCTGTTGTGATTCATTGCAGGCTATTTTACCAATATGGCTTAAAACTTGCCATGAAAATATTCTGAATTTAGCATTTATCTTTCTAATCTTATTTTTTCTCCTTTTCAGTAAGAAGGACTTGTGTTTTACTATAAATCCTAAGAATAGTGATGGCTATTGATACTTATTTTGGGCTTTATAGTTTTCAAATTTTTATACTTAAGATTGAAATATATTTCACACATAGTTCAATGTAACCTAAGAAGTAAGTAAAACAGTACTTTGTCTATATTTTTTAAAAAATAAAAACTTGAGACTTGAGGAGATTAGGGGACTTGTTCAAGTTTTTAGATCAGTTTTGAAACCTAGGTCTTCTGGCTCAAAGTCCAGTCTCTTTTCTGCTGAATCTTTCCACTGAAAGAGTTCAAGAAAGAAACCCAGAGACTCTTGGGTTGGCTTGTGCTCCAGCACTGACCGCCTGTACTCTCTAACACACTTTGAGGCAAAAAACTCTTATTTATGCAAATACCATCTCCCCAGTTTGTACATTTTCTTTTCTAATTGTTTCTTATGTGCCTGCTGCCTTCCTAGCTCTTCCTTCCTTCATCACTCATCAATCAGCCCCTTCACTAAATGTCAAGCAAAGAAAATAAAAAGAATATGGTCAACTGTATTTATTTTGCTTCTTGTAGAAGCTCTGATAAAATTTTAGCTGTAATTAAAATGAGATTTTAAATATCTAGTCTAATCTGTGTTTTTCTCATTCTTCTCCTAAAACTTCCATGGGTAATTGAAAAATGAACTCTAACCCTCGTGTGCCTGATTCTATTTGTCAGACCCACCACATCTGAGCTAAGTCATGACTCTTTAAGAGTCCAATTATATTTATTTCACTGAGGTAACTACTGGATACTGAAGCTACATTTGTAAGAATGCTCACAGTTTTATAGCTTTTTTTTTTTTTTTTTTTTTTTTTTTTTTTTTTTTTTTAAAGAGAGAGGGAGGAAGGGAAGGAAAGACAGAGAGAAGGAAGGAAGGATGGAAGGAAGGAAGGGAGGAAAACATCTTTAAACATTTTCTTGTTTTATTATATTTTGTTTGTTTGTTTGTTTTTTACATGGGCTGGGGCCGGGAATCGAACCGAGGTCCTCCGGCATGGCAGGCAAGCACTCTTGCCCGCTGAGCCACCGCGGCCCGCCAGTTTTATAGCTTTTATTCCATGAAAAGGAAAAAATAAATAAAGAGAAAAATCTATATGTCTGTGCTGCTCAGTAAATGATTTGCCCATTGTTTGTAGAACAGCTATCATCAGACAACATCTTAGTTTGGTGTTTACATCTATACAGCACGCCAATGAGAGGGCTTTACAGGATAATAAATAATACATTATATTATTTATTTGCATTGGCCTCTAGTTATTTTCATATTAACCCTTCTGATTTACCTCAGTGCCCTCAGTCAGTATGTGTGCCCTTGTTTGAAAATCATTGTTTCAGATTTGGTTGAATCCTGACTACATTTGCACATATTTGAAATCCCAAGTCTTAGTTTTATCCCTTCTGCATTCCTTCTTCCAAACGTATACACCGTAAGCACTGCTGAGACAGATAAGCAAGAGGCAATATCTTCCCATGACAGTAATTCATGTGTACTTTCTTTGTGAGTGATTTGTTTTCTACAGATTCGTTTCGGAGGTTTTTCTGGACATCACACACCCAGGCCTCAGTGACTTCTTCCTCCCCAAGTCAGTGGTTTTCTGTGTTAGGGTCTAAATCAATAATGTTGAATTTGGACAGATACCTGTGACCATCACAAAGAACTTGAATCTTTGAGTTTGGTTATTGGTGGAAAATCTCCTCACAAAATTTATCTAATTAACCATGTATTTTTCATAATTTGAAATATCTTCCTTGAATTTAAGAAAATTAGTTTGGAATTCTCAATTATAAATGGTATGACTTAAGTATTGAGCCTTATCAGTTAACATTGTTTGTGTAAATTATTATTTATGGATAGAGAAAACTGTATAATTTCATACATGTGTCCAACTATCTAAGTTATCTATCATTAATTCTCTAATATTTCTTCCGCCTTAAGGTGGATTCTTAAAAACTCATCAATAGGGTTTTACCCATTTTATCCATAAAAAGTGATTCACCCAGGCCAAGACCCTTGAACTCGTTGAAGCTGTGTGTTCCCTTCTTAACCATCCCATCTGTCTTCAACTGCACAACACTTCTCACCAAGACTTGATCCGCCAGCATATTTCAATTTGATTAGATTGCTTGAATGAAAGCAAGTTCCTGAAATGTTAGCCACAATTACTCTTGAGCAAAGCTTTTCTTGTTCATCGCTCATATTTTCCAACAGTTTCCAAGAACTTTTCATGAAGCCACCAGCTTTCATAAAAGGGTATTAAATGGTGGAGCAAATTATGGGTTCTAATGATTTTCTCCACTTAGGTAAACTCTAAATTTAGAGAAGGAGAATTCAGGATCTGTTAAGGCTGATGTGTCCTTAGCCCATATATCCTCAAGATTTTCTGATGGAGAGAATAAAAGGAAAAATATATCAAAGGATCCCTCCCCAGAGTACCCAATATCTAGGAACATCCTGATGGGTAAATCAGTGAAAGATCTCTTCAAATTGTTTTTGTGTTGGCGTTAGAGGCAGGTGTGTGTGTGTGTGTGTGTGTGTGTGTGTGTGTGTGTGTGCCATTTTTATATAACAAAAAGCCTTTCCCCCCATTGGTACTATGAGATTATGTGGGTGGATGGTTATTTTCTAAAAAATGGAGCTCTCATATAACCAAGGTTGAAGCCAAGAAGTCGGGGGTGGGGGGCGTATATCCATTTTTCTTTATATTTTACTTGAGCTGAAGAATATAAATCTCCAACTGATAAATCATTTTGATATTATAAATAACCCTTCATCATCTTTGGTGGTCTTTGAGGTTCACATAATTGAAGGGTTAAAAAACTTTTGTTCCTTCCTTTTTCCTGTGTCATTAGTATAGTAGGAAACCATAAAAAAGTGCAGCTAGAGGGGTTTAACTGTTACCAAGTCCTAGCATTTGACAGTCTCACTCTACTCTGTCATTTCATGCATGTACTTTTTTATGAGTTTTATAGTTTTGTGAGCTTTATTTCAGGGACATCCGTTATGATAGTTGATCCACAGCCCATCTCTCTCCTGTGTATATGTGTCAGGAGGAGTGGGAGAAACACATCACTAAGACAAATCCCAATTTCAGGGAGTAACAGAGGAACTGTCTACACTCATACACTGTTTAATCTAGGATTAGGTAAAGGTACAGTTTTGTGTGTCCTTTTGTTCTGCCTGCAGTTTGAAATATTGACAAAAGATATCTAGTTCAGCCTTTGCAAACATAGTGAATTTCCAGGACTTTTTTCTTAAGTTGAAATCACAGAATAGGAAAAACTTCAATTAAAAGATGTACTGGGGCAGTGCAACAGTGGCTCAGTGGCAGAATTCTCGCCTGCCATGCCAGAGACCTGGGCTCGATTCCTGGTGGCTGCCCATGCAAAAAAAAAAAAAAAGTGCTAGACTAGGTCATTAAACTGTAATTCATGCCTGAGAATGAAATGGGAAAAAAATAATAAAAATGATTAAATGTATTGCAATATGGACAAGAGGAACAAATCTCAATTTTTAGAGTTGCTAGCAAAATTCCCCTTTTAAATACATAATTGTCAACTTTCTTGGCCATATAGAATAGGGAATCATAACTATAATAGGGCGCTTAATACTCATTGTGGACAACTATCCCTGTGATTCTTATGTTAGGAAGTTCTTTGTTTTTTGCAGTTTTCACCTATGACCTTTTTTCTCCCTAACTTTAAAACCATGTCATTCTTAATTTTTTCAAATGAATAAGAATCTATCATATTTTTAAACTCTATTTTATAGATTAAGATTCTGGAACACAGGGAGAGTAATCGGTTTGTCTAAGATAATATGGCTAATATACATGGCAGATTTTGGTTGGGAAATGGTATTGTTACTGCTACTAAAATCTATTGTTTTCTAACTCCAAATATATCTTCTGCCTATTTTTACTCGAATGGCCTTTTGCTTAGGAAGTACAGATCTATTTTGACCACTTCTAATCAACTAATTGCCCACATCATTTTAGACATTTCATAGCTCTCTTTTTTATTTCCTGCATAACCTGGGGTCATATACAAACGTAATGCACATGCTCATCTCCATTAGGCAGGTCATTGGATAAACTACAGGGCCCAAGAGCAGTTGCCAAAATCCCTAAGTGAATATTAATATATTAATAATAATTCTTCAGTTGTTGGATCTTATACTTATTAGACCCCAAGTAATTATATGGTGTAAAACTTTATTTGTAGATCAGATACAATTCACTTGGATTTTTGTTCAATTCAAGATAGGATCAAAAGTTTTTCAAGTAAAAACATATTTAACCTAATGTTTCCCCTTGATCTTAGCAAACCTACATTTTTAAAAATGAGTGGATTAGCCACATAGAACTTATCTTTCCAAAGGAAACCCGGTTGTTATTCAATTGCTAGTTATATTCAAAAGAGAAAATAAACAGTTCTTCTATTTGACTCTTATTTATAAATTCTCAAGACTCTTAGGCTACTTTGTAGTAATTCATCTCTCTGTACCCTCTACTCACAAAAAGATTGCTCAGAGCAGTCTGGTATACTGGCAGATATTTTGGTAAATGTTTTATTTTTCTTTGATTCTTGCTTTTTATCTAGAGAAATGGAGGGGATTGAAGACCAATGGATTGTTTCTTTTTCAGATCAGCATTCAGATAGCAATGAAAGAGCAGCAAAATTATAAGTGCTGCATGGGATTTGTGTTCCAGAAAACTGATCTTAAAATGGGGGGTGTGTGGTGTGGGGAGAGACAGAGGAGTGTGTGCTATATTTCTTTACAAATTCCTGACTAATGGGGTTTTAGTTAGAGCCATTCGGGGTTAAAACTATAAGGTTGCTAAAAATTGTCACCCATACCCATCAGCTTTTGATTCCCCAAACTCCCATTTTCCCATATTTAACATCTACCCATTTACCTTCTTCTTACATGAAACCTACTGCCCTTATGTTTTTTCAGCTGCCTCTATGTAGAAAGGATTAGCCTAATTATAAGAACTTTGAAAATCAAAATATTACCTTTATGAAAATCTTGCACATTTGAGAAGAGGCTTTTGGAGAGAGCAATCTTTAGCACAGAGAACAGAATGTCAAATGGTTGAAGTTCTGCCACAGTAGTGCCTAAGGGGACTGTTTTGGTGAGGCACAGGCCTGGGATGGATGAGAATGGAAGGAGTAGAGCTGGAGGGAATCTTCCCAGAGCACCATTATTTGTGCTGTATAGCACTTGGCTGATTCTTTCTCTTCCTGTACACTTGAGTAGATTGAATTTAAGCCTTTGAAAATTATTCGTAAACTCAACTCATCCTTCTCAGAGTTCGGTATATTATCCTAGACTCTTATCCACATTTAGACTTATATCTACCTCTCTATATAAGAAATATATATAAACTTTAAATATAGGATCAGTTCTCACCTGAAATTATATGGTAATCATCTTCCACTAGGGTTGTTATTATCTCCCCCTTATATCAATTCCTTTATGTTTTCTTGATTTATTATCAGCTAGTATTTCTAAAAGGTAGGAATATTATTTTGATTTACATACACCTGTATTGTGTTTTAATTAAAGGTACATGGCATGTTCTCTAATTTCTCCAGTGACTTTTCTTTTTCCTTTTCACATGATTGAGAGTTAACTTAGATAATTTATATAAAGTGTCACAAAAAAAGTGCAGCTTACTATGTTGTCTTTCACCATCTCCAAGTGATATCCTCTTGAGAAATAGCCTAAGTTCCCTTTTTCTTTTTTTGTAGCCATTTGAGTCATTGCATGATACTGTGTGATTTAGAGGTGAATGGTTAGAGGTTACTTATTTTCAAAACTAATTGACTTTCCTCCTTAGCATTTGCTAATTTTAGCCTCTTTATAAAATGACATAAGGTCTATAGAGATCAATGCAGAGCTATAGAATTTGCTTAATTTTTCATTTTTTCTGCTCTGATTGCCTTCATTTTGCTTTTTCTTCTTGAAAGACTTTATTTCAGAAGAGAAAACTCTCCAGAAAGTATATAATGCTATGGCCCTGTATACTCTATATACTGTTAAATCAAGACCAAAGAGAAAATCCATGCCCAGTGCATTCCCCATAGATATAGCACAGTAATGTCTTCAGTGACCCAGGAAATAATCAGATCCTAGTGATAAAATATGCATGTGTTTTAAATGTGACTGTCTTCTATTTTAACATCTACCTTTAATCTGGAAAGAGATTCTGTTCAGTTAGTGTCCTTGTGCTCTTGAGTTCAGTTGAATATCTAAAGCAGACTCTCTCAGCCAAAGAAATCCAGAGCTTATAAAGTAGCTGAAAACACCAATTTAACAAGTAAAACAAATTGGGTCAGATTCTACATTTTTAATGAATAATTTATTCAACTTTAGTAATATACAATACTACAGAGCTAAATTCGATATATGCTATTTTCTACTTTCAGTTTCACTACTCTACTTGCTATTGATTAATCATTAAAAATGTCTTTTACTAAGTTGTGTTCAGATTTTGACAGAGTACAGGAGTACCAAGATCACTGACCCTTTATCCATATGTACAATGTTGTGTTGTCAGAGATTCTGTAGAAGTGAAGTGTCTACTGTATTAAGTATTTCAGTATCCTGTCGCTTATTGGTGGGAACATTAGTCAATCCTTTACCTATAATAAAAATTAAATAATTGATTATTCTCTGTGAACATTTTATTGTGTTAATAAGAGTTCTGTAGTGGATATGGTTTACTTGTACAACTCATGGCTGTGTTCCCTTGAAAATGAGGTGGATAATTATAAAGAGCAAATTTCATGAACCTCATCCTTAGAACGTTGATGGAGCATTCTAGAGAAAGTTTTAAACCTTTTAATGTATGTTTCTGCAGTTCTTAAAAATCACCCCATTTCTTAATTTGTAAGTACGTTAACATCTCATGTGGTTTAGATTAAAGATTATATTTTCCTGTGAACATAATCTAGTTTGGAATGCCATGTTCTTCATGAATGTAAGTCATGCACTGCATGCTTTTAAATGACTTGATGCCTCTACAGATCTAATTTTGGTATATTTTTTTCTCAAACAATTCACCAACTCAATATTTTCACTTAGCAGTCCAAATCAAATTGTGGTCCAAATAGCAGGCACGCACATTGGATATACAAAGATTTGACAAGCAATTAGCAATGAACAGTTAAACATCTTCATTACCCTTGCATGAGGAATGCATATGGCATTGGGGAAGATGGCAACCAGAGGGCACAGCTGTGAATTATGTTTCTATCATTTGGTCATCTGCCTATTGGAGGACTTTCTCCAGGCCCCTTGCCACTCCTATATTTCTGGCTAGAAATTAAGTAAGCATTCCAAATGTTTTAAAACAGGTTTCTTCCATGAGATTTCTGTGTGCATTTTGTGATTTGGGAAGGTTGTCTCCATGGATCCTGGTACATATCCTTTAGGCATACCAAACCCCAAATGTCAAGACTTTATAGGGTTTCGAAAGAACCAAATTTACTTAAACGATTGTGCTGAACATTTGCTACAGTTACCTCAGTATAATGTACTGAATATGCAAAGGTGACTAAATCAACATCTTTTCCTTCCAGAGGCTAATGTATGAAATATGGCCCAAGAGAAATGTATTTGAATAATTATTATTTCCAGATTAATCTTTCATTATCAATTTCTTTCTTTTTTGTTTTAAGGAAAAAACTACACTGGAGAGTCTGACTCAGCAACTGGCAGTAAAGCAGAATGAAGAAGGAAAATTTAGCCATGCCATGATGGATTTCAATATGAGTGGAGATTCTGATGGTTTGTGAAAATTGCTGATATGCATTTGAGTAATGTACAGCTGTATCTATTTAGTACAAATTAAAACTACTAAAAAATAGACAAGACAGACATCTCTCACCTGATAATTGCAAGAAGAGCTCATGTATTGAGCAGTTCCCAGCTGCAAAGTGCTCTGCTGACTTCCTTGTGTGAATCATCTCATTTAATTACTAACACTACCTATGAGATAAGTATTATAACAGATAAAGAGATGGGCCTACTCGATCATGAGGCTTACTCTTTTGAAGTTTATGTAGGTAGCAGAGAGGCTTAGACTACCTGTAGGCATGCTTAAGGGTTACTTCTGGAGGATCTCTGTCATTGCTCAGATGTGGCCTTAGTCTTGCTAAACCCAATTCTGTAAGTGAAATCATTGCCCTCCCCACTATGTGGGACATGACATCCAGGGGTGAAAGTCTCCTTGGAGATGTGGGAGAGGACTCCCAGGGATGAATCCAGACCTAGCATCGTGGGATCAACAATTACATCCTGACCAAAAGGGGGAAAAGAAGCATAATTAATAAAGTATCAGTGCAGAGAGAGTTCAAATAGAGTCAAGAGGCTCTGGAGGTTGCTCTTACGCAAGCTTCAGTTAGACCTGCCAACCCCCAATCAGGACCATTCCAGCCAATCGTAAAGAACATCTAGGGCAATATATAAGATTCCACAAGGGTTCCATGCATTAGAATAACTTTCCAGAAACCTACAACCTCCAGATGGGTCCCTGGTCCAGATAAGTCCTGAAACCTAGCCCAGCTTCTCCTGAACATCAGATAGTTCCATCTCCCTACTCCATATTAGTGACAGACCCTTCCAATATCAAAAATTTAGATTTGCCATAGCCCAAACAACCCCAAAGAGAGGTATGAAAAGATCAAAGTTGATGGAATTGTACACAGAAGATAAGACTTAACAAATGAATATGAATGCTGAATCATTAAATTGATATCTTTTTTAGTCTACAGTATTTTAGAGCAGCGAGAACTAAAAACCTAAAATTGTGAAGTTGTAACCCATATCAAAGTCTGAAATATGTTCTACAACTAATTGTGGTGCTGTGCTTTGAAATTCATAGCTTTTTTGTATATATGTTATTGTTCACAAAAAAAGAAGGAAAAAACAGTCGACTGTGATGATCAAAAAATATTTAAGCCCTCTAGCCTCCTATAAGCTGCAGCAGCTACCATATGAGAGGATCATATGGTAGCCCATGAGAAACTCTGGAATCTATCCTGTAACCACTTTTTGGAGAGTACTTTGAAAGCTTTTTTATTTCTTTGCTTTTTATATATGTTATACTATACAATAATAAAAAAAAAAGTTAAAAAAGAGAGAAAAAAGAGATGGACCTATAGGAATTTTGAGTCATTTTTTCTAAGGTCATAGTGCTGTTAAGTGCCAGAGACAGCATTTGTGTTCAAGACATATGATTCTAAAGCTAATGCTGTGAATTTCCCTCCTGGCTGTTTCTTACCTTCTCTATTTCTTATAACCAAAGCAAACTCTTCAATATCTTGTATTTATAATACCATTAATTTTCCTTTGTCAAACCCTGACCAAAATACATGGCTCAGAGGACATTTCCAGGATAGTTATTGGCATTTTGAAACCTTTCCCTCTTACTTTCTACTCCATTGTCAGGTGCCCTGCCTCCCCTTCGTAGCCCACCTGAGATACCAGCTGTCTAGCCTCATGCTTCCTCATGGCTCAATACTTCTGTTGTCTGCATCACCTCTGAACATTCTAAACAACATCTATAGTGACAACTAATGAAATTAGTAGTCTAATTTTATGATCACAACACACAGAGGAAAAGAAGAAAGTGCTGTTCCCCTTACACTGTGCACCAACTGAGAACCTTTATCCAGTGCCATGTGACATGCATTATGCCAGTTACTGTGATGGCACAGCCCTCGCTTTTGTTACTATTGTAGAGCAAGTTTCCTGCATGTAGAGAAGGCTCCACCAAAGCATATGAGAAGCATACTTTACCTAGAATCCCTGAACATGCACAGTTATCTAGTCTACCTTGGGCCAATTCTACTTTTAAATTCAGGTCAGGAATAGCGAAGAGATTTGCCAAACAGGTACATTGAAGAGACAGAATTTTGTCAAAAATGAATTTTATTCAATTGAATATACAAAAAAATCTGAGTGTCTTTTTTGGCCTTATATATCCATATTTACCTCTATTTTCTACTTCACTTGGCTAAGGCAAACCTGACATACCTAAGTATGTACAAAGAGCTTGTTTATATTTGATTAAATCACATAATGTTCATTTTATTGCTTATGTTGCTCTAAGATGTAAGAACTAGAAAAGACAGATGTGCAAATGATCATTTGCTCATTACAAACCCCATTTTAGAAAGATGTTGTTATATATTAGCACTCATTTTTGTCAATAAAAAGACAATCACTGGTAATAATGCATTTCATACATTTTAAGTTGTTTAAGTATGGTAAAATATACTCCATGATAATCGGTGTAAAAACATCCAAATTTTTGCTGTTGTTAGATTCAGTCATGCTTATATACAAAATATTTCCAATCTTCATTAGCCAAAGAACATGTTATGAATGAGAAATTCCACCAACAAATATGCTGTGTTTTTTGTTTGCTGCATAAAGAGCTTTAAGGTTGGGTAACTTTAGTTGATGTCTATCCTTCAAATTAAGAAAAGAAAAGAATAGGAACATAAATGAACAAAGGTAGTGCTTTTACTGATAATTGAAGCTCTAGAAATCCCCAAAAGATTTTAAACTTTTAGATGCTACCAAAATACATCTGTTCCATCTTTTGTAGTGATAGCTATGGAAAGCCTAGTGGTAGAGTTTTCCAGAGTTCTATGTTTTCTTTGCCTTCTCCTTATTTTCTTTGCCTAAGGTCAGGTATCTCTGGAAGCTGTTTAATCTGCTGAAACTATTCTAAAAAGTCACATAAAGGCCTAGAGGAGTAAATGCAACTTCCAAAGACTCCAATATGATGATCAAATTGTGTTTCAAGAGCAGTGAATCTCGCTGATTAAAGTATAACTATCAATGGGTCTCTTTGGATAACTTTAGCTACTAGGGGGAAATGTAGGGGAATACATTATTTCCTCTCTTTAAACATATGGCTGCTGATGTCTTACGAAATCATATAAATATAAGAATTCATTTGTTATTTTCCCTACCAACTTCAAGTATTTTATAGGGCAGATAGCATGCATTTATTAGCACATAATTTAAAAGAAAATCCAAGTACAAAACAGTAATAGGAAAATATATCTATTATATTTTAATTTCAAAAACTTAATCTCACATCATTTTTTTAACGTAACATCAGAAAAAGGAAAAACACATGAATACTCTATATTCAGGAAGTCTTTAAGTAGCAGAGACATATATTCTAGTCTACAATTATAATTCCTGCAGAATAGATTAATGTTTCCCAATATTGTGAGCTTCCTTTACCTATTTAATAACTCTGTAGTACTGGCAGGCCTATTAAAATAATCTTACTATTCTATTTTCAAATTGCACCACAAATCATGTATTCAAAGTTCCTGTTGCTTTTGAAAATAAGTGGCAAAACAGAACATAGTCCGTTGAAAGAAAAGGGAAATATATTGCATATTAGAAAGAGATTAAAAATACAGATACACCATTTGCCATCACAAGGTTTATCACAAAAACTTCGTCAACAGGCATCTGTCTCAAGAACTGAAAGTCCCATTTTCAGAAGTGCTTTTTGTTTTCAGATATTTTAATCGGCTTAAAAAAAAAAGTGTCCAAGGAGGAGAGTTGATAAAGTTTTAACACTAATGTGAAGTAATGTGTCTTCTTTTTAGGAAGTGCTGGGGTCTCTGAATCAAGAATTTATAGAGAATCCAGGGGGCGTGGGAGCAATGAACCCCATATAAAGCGTCCAATGAATGCCTTCATGGTGTGGGCTAAAGATGAACGGAGGAAAATCCTTCAAGCCTTTCCTGACATGCACAACTCCAACATCAGCAAGATATTGGGTAAGAAATTATTAAAAGTTATGTGATTGTAAAGTAAATGTAGCATTCTCTTTTCTGAATTATTGAAAGATGCTGTCTTGGAAGCCAGCTATCTCATGCTATCCATCTATTCAAAAAATAAGGATCATCATTGAGGCTTTTCATCTGATTATGAAGCACTCTATGTCCACTGAGAAATGTGGCCAACTTTTATTGCTAGTTGAGCTGTGTGTGATGCCGTAATGATTAGTATATAAATTCTCTTCTTTAACAGTCTGAACTGAGAAAAATAGTCACTTTCACAGGAATCATTATATATTGGTATTGACCATTTTTACTTTCTCTTTTATGAACAATAGTCTGGGTATTGTTTATATTAAGGGCTCTTTCCTCTTTCATCATCCTTAGTAACATGAGAGAAGGCATCTTCTTTGTAGAATTCATCATGTTGTTGTGGTGATGAGAAGAAGTTGGGGATGCTATAATTGAAAATCAGTTTAGATGCACACAAGATGAAGATTGTACATTTAAAAAATGTTTTGAAATAAACTTGCAGGACAGCTACAAAAATGATAGAAACCCCATACAGAGAACTCCAACATACCTCTATCCTCCACCCCAGATACACAGATCCACCAATTTTAACATTTTGCTAAATTTTCCCTATCATTCTATATGTCTATGTGTCTATCTCTCTGTCCATCTAAGTATCTGCCTATTTATCAATACATTTTCTGAAAACTTGACTTTAGGTTGTATTCACCATGTTCCCTAAACACTTAATACTGCCTTAGACATTTCCTAAGAACAAGGATAATCAATTATGTAACCAGCTTTTGAAGTTATCAAGTTCAGAAAAGTTAACAAGGATAATAAAGCTCACAGTCTATATTCCAATTTTCAATAGTTTCCAATAGTGTCTCTTTGAGCCTTGCTAGATCCCCTTTAGGATCATGTATTGCATTTAATTACCATTGTCTATTTAGTTATACTTTCTTTTTTTAATTGTGAGAACATACAGATGGTATAAACTTGCCCATCTCAACCACTCCCAAACATACCATTCAATGGGATTTATCACATTCACAATATTGTAGTACCCTCACCACCTTTTATTAATAAAAGTTTCCCATCTCCTCAAACAAAAGTTTCACACCTATTATTCACTTACTACCTATTAACCCTGTTCTCTGTACCTGGGAGTTTCTGTCTCTATGAGTTTACATATTCTCTGAAATTTTCTTTGTAGTTACCATGGTGCTTTAAAGTAACCCCAAATCCACACAATCTCATTCGTTTTAATAAAGACTTAACTTCAGTAGTATAAACAATATGTTCCCATACCCCTTCATTCCCCCACCTTTATGTGGTTCTTGACAAAAATGACATATTTATACAGTATGAATCCAAAACCACTCATCTATCATTACATTTTATGAATTTGCTCTTAGATCCTATAAAAAGTACAAAGAGTTACAAACCAAAAATAATAGTAACAATATAATGTTGTTGTCTTTACCATAGATCTTTATTTCTTCATGCAATTTTCTGGTTCACCCTTCAGAACTCCATTTAGCATATCTTGCAGGGCTTGGATATTGGTGGTAAACTTCCTTAGCTTTTGTTGTTCCGGGAATGTCTTATTCCCTCAGTTTTTAAGGACAATTTTGCTGGATATAGAATTCTTGGTTGGCAGTTTTTTGCTTTCAGCACTTTAAATGTCTTCCCTCTGCCTTCTTGCCTCCATGGTTTATGATAAATTGGCACATTTCTTTTTGAAGCCCCCTTGTATATGACACATTGCTTTTCTCTTCCAGTTTTCAGAATTCTTTCTTTATCTTTGGCATTCAACAATTTGATTATAACATGGCATGGTGTGGGTCTGTTTGGATTTACCCTACTTGGACTTCGTCAATTGGATATATATACAATATCTTTCATAAAATTTGGGAAAATTTCAGCCATTATTTAGCTGACTATTCTGTCTACCCGTTTCTCTCTTTCTTCTCCATCTGGGACTGTTACAGTGTCTATATGTGTATGCTAGATGGTGTCCCACAAGTACCTCAAGGGTACTGTTCGCTTTTCTTTATTCTTCCCTCTTCCAGCTCCTTGGACTGGATGATTCCCATTGTCTTATCTTCAAGTTCATGATTCTCCTGTCAGCTCCAATCTGTTCTTGAACCTATCTAGGGAATTTTAAATTTCTGTTGCTATGGTCTTCAGCTCTGTTTGTTTCCTTTTCACAATTTCCATCTCTTTATTATTCCCTTTATGTTCATCTGTTGTTTTCCTAATTTCTTTTAATGTTTTTTCTTTCTTCCAATGTTTTCCTTTAGCTCTTTGAGCATATTTAGGACCTTTTAAAAAGATTTCTTGTCTGTTGTGTCCCAGGTCTGGGGATAATAAAACCAAATTAAAACCCAGTCAGTGATACTTGTATCTCAATTTTCATCCAAAATAATTTTGAGATATTTGGATGAGTGTTATCTCAAAAAGGATAAGCATGTGAAGCCTAAATGTTATGAATAATTTGAATACTTATTTATAAAATATATATTTATGGATAAACAGAAAAGTGGAACTGATAAGAAGGAAATGCATACTTTTTGCACTTCAGATCTACTTTTTCTTTTTATAACTATTCTACCTTCCATATAAAAGTTCACATCTTAAAAAAAAAAACACCTAACCTGTTTCATTTGGAAAAGCTCTAGAAAACAATAAAATATTTTATGTAAGTGTATCTATTTTAATAGGCCAGTTTCCCCAATTTAGAAATCCAAAAATGTAAACCTAAGGAAAAAAAGCTAACCATTAAGACTGTTCATGTGTCTTTGTACTAAAGTGATAATTTCTGATCAAAACTTTATCCTAATAAGAGAAGTAACTTTTTAAATAATATCAGATGATATTCTAGAAAATATAACAAAATAATTTAAGGAAAAGAGATGACTAGCTAAAAGGAATCCTTTCGGTATGAAGGACAGAATTTTAGAATGACCATATGATTATATGATAATAGGCAATATGAAAGAGAGTGCTGCCTGATTTCAGTCATTTTAATGAAATTGTGTTAATTAGGGATATAGTAGTTGCATTGGGGGGGAATACTGTCGTGTTTTAGGCTTCAATATTTAGTCATAGTTTCAAACAAATAACTGATCTTCAAATATCCACAAGATCATTCTAAATGGCCCATTTCATATAAAAGTACAAAGAAAGCTTGATGTTTTCCCTTTACTGATTGTTTTGGATAACAGCCTCCGACAGCATGCCGCTAATTCATTCTGCTTAAAACAGGCGCTTGAGCTGGGTTGACATTTTACGTAGTCTCTGGGGATCCTAGTTGACATTTTAAAGGGCTTCTAAGCATTTTATAATACCCTAAAATCTGGTTTTAATAAGCCATTCTGCTGAAATTGTTAACATAAGGAATCACCTTTTACTGTTTGGTGCTAGATCAGGGGATGAGGGACATCTTTTTCTGATTAGATATACAGTAGTTGGAGTAAAATGTGCAAACTCATTATAGAGCCCATGGAAAGGACAGTGTTGCTCAGTGCAGACTCTTCACTTTGATTCTATTACCAGATTTAGAAAAGAAATTAACACTTTTAAGACCTCTTTTTTCTTATTTTGAACATCTAATATTTTTAATTGACTCTTTCTTTCTTACAATCAAAAGAAATACCCAAATGCCCTTTCCTGATTTTAATTATGAAAGGCCAGCCTTTTGAAAACAGCAAGGAACTAGCTTCCTGTTCATGGGCCAAGGGTAAGCAACCAGACACACCCAAATAAATGTACATTTTCATTTCTTTTTCAGCTATTTAAAATGCTTCCTCACCATTCTCTGTAGCATATTTTGGGGATGTTCTGGTTTGCTAGCTGCCTGAGTGCAGTATATCAGAAATGGCTTTTAAAATGGGGAATTTAATAAGTTGCTAGTTTATAGTTCTAAAGCTCAGAAAATGTCCCAATTAAAACAAGTCTATAGAAATGTCCAATTTAAGGCATCCAGGGAAAGATACCTTGGTTCAAGAAGGCTGACAATGTTCAACATTTCTCTCTCAGCTGAAAGGGCACATGGCAAACATGTTGGCATCTGCTGGCTTTCTCGTGGCTCTACAAAAAGGAACTCTCTCCAAAATGTTTTCTCTTTGAAAGGATTCCAGGAAGCAACTCCACCTTCAGTGGGTGGAGACACACCCCCATGGAAATCATCTAATCAAAAGTTTTCACCCACAATTGGGTGGGTCACATCTCCATGGGAACAATCAAAATGCTCCCACCCAGCAATACTGAATGAAGATTAAAGGACATGGCTTTTCTGGGGTCCACTGTAGATTCAGACGAGCACAGGGGGTTTGTACAATAGCTACATATGCTGGTTGTTGTACCTGTACTTGCAAAACCATTGAACTAAAACCAAATTTATAAATTGGTTATCCCTATTCAAAAGTTATCATTTAGGATGGTGCGTTGGTGGCTCAGTGGCAGAATTCTTGCCTCCATACCGGAGACCTGGGTTAGATTTCTGGTGCCTGCCCATGCCAAAAAAAAAAAAAGTTACTTAAAAATGAAAACTGCATTTGCCACCAAACTGAATCACTTTCTGTACTGCCTTAGAATAGAATAGTTAGCCATTTTGCCCCTAGTGCTTAGGCTAACTTAATTCTTACTTCTTGAAAGACCTGTAATTATTATATGATCTTATTTTTCAGTAGAGCTTAAGATTCAGGGCAGCACGTGGTGGCTCAGTGGCAGAATTCTCGCCTGCCATGCCAGAGACTTGGGTTTGATTCCTGGTGCCTGCCCATGTAAAAAAAAAAAAAAAAAAAATTGGTAATACTCCCAGGGAAATTATATTACCAAAAGTCAAAATATTTTCTGATTCCTGCTCAGGCCAGATTTAGAAGTCTACTTATCTGAGAATTTTTGCATCTTTGATTACTCTATTTCTTTATATATATGCATTTCTTTTCCTTCTGCCTTTTGGCCAAGCCAGCTTTCTTTCCATTCCCTTAATGCGTTACCCCACCACATAGCCTTAATCAATCTGTACTTTCTTCATAGGCTGCACTTCTCTGTCCCTGCAGGAATCCTTTCTTCAGAGAATCTTTCTTGTCTTACTGAAGCTTGTTACCACCTCCTTACATGTTCTTATACTTTCCCGTACTTTTGACAATAATTAATTAAAATAATACATTTTGTAATTAGACATATAATATATTTCTCATCCTCTAGAATATAAACCCCAGAAAGACAGAAACCACATTTGTCACATTCAAAGTAACCAGTACAGCATCATACACATAGAGGAAATATAAAGCCAGGTCCCACATTCCAAGGCAGATCATTATGAGATATAAGCATTTCCTTTCCTTAAACACATACATTATTTTTGAATTTATATAACATTTAGACTCACAAAAAATATCTTTGGCAGTTCCTTTTCTAGTTGAGAATTCTGGTCTCTTTGAGTGTTCTAGTTGATGATAAACATAGTATATGAATTTCATATAAGGTCAACCATCCTTGAGCCACTTTTCATTGCATTCCTTTTTGGCCAGAAAATTATTTCAGGCAAACTCATTTTTCCATTGCAAACTGAGGTTTAAAACTCTGGTCTACGCACTTGCAAGAAACTCCATGGAAAGAATGGATCCAGTTCAGCAGTTTCTGTAGTTTTACCTGTGTTTATATTTGCCCTAAGAACAACATAATGGTTTTCAAGTACCTCTCAAGAATAATGCTTGGCAAATATGGAGTTTGAGATTATACCTACAGGGAATAAGGCATGAACAACTGATCTAGCTTTGGATGATGCTTGTTTAAAGAAGTTTGAGGAAGATATTGAAAAAGATGAGACTCTGTATTGAGTTGTAACTTGAGTTTCTCTTGTAAATAGAATGAAATCATATTGGCTGTCCAACATGGACAAATCTATCTTTATAAATCTGTGTAACACCTACATAGCTATACCCACCTAGGCTACATCCTTTGTGCAGGCCACAGTACCAAAGGAAGAGCTATTGCCACTTTTGCTTTGTTGCTTTCATAAACACATCAGCCCATATTGAGAAATTCTGTGCATTTGTTAGGGATGAATTTTTCAGCAGTGAGCTATTTGAGAGATATGGAGTTTTGACTGAGTAATGAACCTGCTAGAGAGCTTTAAAGACCTTGCTCGTTCGTCTTTGGAAAGCAGGTAAAGGCTGAAGTATCAATGTATTTTTAGTGTAATCTCCTGATTCTAATTGGTTTTGGTCTTTATTGTTCTTACACGCCCTAAATAATTTTCATTTGGGTGGAATTGAGCTGATTTCTTATAAGCAATTCCTCTGCAAATAGATTTTTCTTATATAGTTAATAAAATTAACATTATTACTACATCTATATTTAGAATTAGCAGCAAGTCTTTTAATTAAGCCTCAAACAGTTGTTTTTCCTCAATCCTAGTTGAATCCAAACCAAAATTAAAAATGAAAGGAATGGAAAATACATTTTTGGTTATTATAGTGAGATAGTCAACAGACAATCTCACAGGAAGTGACATCTTTATATATCATTGATAGAAAAATATTATTGAGAGAAAAATCTAATTCAGTACATATTTATTCTAGTGTTTCCTGACTAGATCATATATAATAGGTGGGCACATGTATGTAAGAGGCAGGTTTAAGCTCTGTCAAACCTGAATCTGAGTTGCAGATCTTCAGTTTCATACTTGTGACCTTGGGTAAGTATAAGCACTTCATCTATTTTCATCTCAGTTTTCTCATCTGTGAAAACAGGAGTAAATGCTACCTTTCTCACGGGATTGTATGACAGTAAAAATAAGACAACATATGTAAAAAAATTTAGCACAGTATCTAGCACATAGTGGTTTTCAAACACATGTCCTTTAATATTGTTTTCATCTTTATTTATGTTATTTAATGGCTTTAAAGGACTATAATCATTCAAAGGTAAAAAATACTTAAAACTTTTTTGGGGGGAAATAAGAACTATATGTGATATATGTTAAGAACCTTTGTAGTAAGTGTGTAGTAAGTATAAAAATACTCAATAACTAGCTAATTAGACTCAGATTCAAAACATGTGATGAATTATTGCATAACTGTTTTCATTTCACAGCTGCATTAAATCATGGTTTAATGTAGAAATGAAAGATATATCCATTAAATTATCTGTGACCTTTTAAGAACATAATAGCCACGTTTGACCAAACTGTTAATTCAATCCAGAAAAAAAAATTTGTCCATTGTTCACATTTTGGGGTGCAAAGTTTCTTTGGGTACAAAGCCATCAACACCCTTGTGCTTATGGAATCCCACTCTTAAAGCTTACCAGTCAAAAACGTTTCTAATTCTGGGGCTAGGCCAACATTATTACTTTAGATTTTCTTGTTCTCAGTTGTATCTCTTTTTAGGATGCTTAGCAGCTGTTCAAATTGGAATCCTAACCTTCCTTTCCTCGTAGGATCACGCTGGAAAGCTATGACAAACCTAGAGAAACAGCCATATTATGAGGAGCAAGCCCGTCTCAGCAAACAGCACCTGGAGAAGTACCCGGATTACAAGTACAAGCCCCGGCCCAAGCGCACCTGCCTAGTGGATGGCAAAAAGCTGCGCATCGGTGAATACAAGGCAATCATGCGGAACAGGCGGCAGGAAATGCGGCAATACTTCAACGTTGGGTACGGACCATGCAGTCCCCCCCTCCCCCCCCCCCGTGAGGAAAGATTCCTTTTATTCTTCATGGGACACCAAACATATCTGTTTAGTTGCAAAGCAGAATTTTGAAATAGAACTTCAGCACAGTATATTTTCAGAGACTAAATTAACCACCACAAGTTCCTGAAAGAGAATGCATGCTTTTTAATCCATTCTAACCTCCTAGGACAATGCCTCTGACGTGAGCTTTGCCTAACAGATTTATAGACAAAATATCTGAAAGTAAATAATTTCCCAGGTTTCTGTTGAAATCCTAGAAGTATTGCTAATACTTTTCCCAGTTGTTTTTGTTTTTTTTTATTACTTCCATGGCTTCCTGGGGATGGCTGACAACTTAGATGAAACAGTACGAAATAAAAATGATTTCAAAAGAAAGAAGCACTTGAGTGGATATCAGGGTATTCTAACCATAGAGGCTTACGTGCAGCCTCTGTGCATCATGGTACTTAGTAGGGACTTAGGGGACACCAAGATTGAGAATGAGAAAAAGTTCCATTCTGAATTAAGAATGCTGCTCTCAGGATGTCTTACGCTGCTTCTTAAGGCAAAGCTTTTGGTAGTATTGCAATATGCTGCCTGCAATCACATTGCTTCTGCAGAATTTTCTCAAAAGGCACAGAAATATAGGTGTTCCTCTCTGAAACAGAAATTAGTAAGATCCTGAGAGCTTCGTAGGTTATTAAGCACTGTTCTGAAAATGGCTACAGGATAACATAGAAAAACCTTTTCTAATATGCCCTGCCTCCTCCATTTTTTTTGGAAAGACTCTGACTGCTCTAAGAGTCTGTGATTTATAGCCAAGTGCATGTCTCTTCTCAAAACTGAGCCCAAAGTTGGACCCTTCCTGGGTAAATAGTAAGTATGTGAATGATTGAAAGAGCACATGAGTGAATAGCATCATTAATCTCTTCATAGTAAGACCTGCTCCATAATTTGTGGGGCCCAGTACAAAATGAAAATGTGGGGTTCCTTCTTAAAAATTAATGAAGAATCTCAAGACCACAGAAGCAGAACTTTTGAAATCAAGTGCAGGGCCCATCTAAGCATCAGGCCTCTTGCACCTGCAAAGGTCATACACTCATGAATCCAGCCTTGCTTCCTACCCCCTCCGCCACCTAAAATTGTTTCCAAGACTAGGAGGGCAGTGTGCAATTATTGTTCAGTTCTGGTTACTTCTGGGCAGTGAAGTATTATTTTGACAGCATTCTAGTACTCTCTCTCCCTAGGGACATCCATAAAAATTGAATTTTTTTTCCTAGGTTTAGTTCTAAAAAAAAAAAAAATACTTGTATTTCTGCACATGATTGTGGAAGAAAAGTCTACTTGGAGTCAAGAACTTGGGTTCTTCTGCTTAATTTTTTTTTGAGCCTCAGATTCAATAAAAGAAGGTAGTAGCAAAACAGGATTATTGGAAAGATTAAATGGTAATACGTACAATTGTCTTGCAGTAGGTAAAGCAGCATACAGAAGTAAGGTGTTGGAACCCAAGTGGAATGCAGGTTTGAAAATGTTAGGCAATAGGATGAAAATCGGGACCTTAGTGGTAGGCTTTGCTGAGCAAATGAATTGTGTTGATAAGGCCCACATCTACCGACCCACTCACCCAAGGTCTTTTTCTGGGAATCTCCTTCTGACAGGCAACAAGCACAGATCCCCATCGCCACTACCGGTGTTGTGTACCCTGGAGCCATTGCCATGGCAGGAATGCCCTCCCCTCACCTGCCCTCAGAGCACTCAAGCGTGTCCAGCAGCCCGGAGCCCGGGATGCCTGTTATCCAGAGCACTTACGGTGTGAAAGGAGAGGAGCCGCATATCAAAGAAGAGATGCAGGCTGAGGACATCAACGGAGAAATGTATGATGAGTACGATGAAGAGGAGGATGATCCAGATGTAGATTATGGGAGTGACAGTGAAAACCATATTGCAGGACAAGCCAACTGATAAGGGTCAAAAGATGGTTGCAACCTTAGGACTTAAAGAAGCCCTAGCTGGTTCGTCCTTACCAGTGGCCAAGCACATTAACTTTCTCATACACTGACTGTTACTTTAACTGTTAGTCTTAACTAGTTGGGACATCAGCTGACTAATAGACCTCAGCCTAAAAAGGCTTGGAAAGGAAAAGAAAATACAACAAGAAAACGACAATATCAAATCAAGAGATTGAAATAAGCTATGGGTAAAATAATGCCAGTAATTCAGCTGCTACATCCAAGCACTGAAGTCTTACCCGTCAACTTTTTTTTTTTTAATAAACTTTATGGCTGTTTGTTCTACAATGTTCTAGAAATTCTCACTCAGGTACACAGTGCCAACAAGTGGCTTGTGAATGTGTTTTGTTGTTTTGTGCTACAATTTTTAAAAAGAAATAAGTTTTGTTTTGTTTTGTTTTGGGGGGTTCCTGTTTATTTTTTCTTTTCTCATTCTTTCTTTTTCTTTCCCTTTTTTTTTTTTTTTTGGTAATGCACCAGACAGAAAAAGAAGACAATTTCTCTTTAATTCTCTCCACCTTCTCCATCTCTACACTTTAAATATAGAAGTCTGTGCATGGGGAAGAAGAGGGGAAAAGAGCCTTTTTTTTTTTTTATTATTTCCTTGCTATCCACCACAAAATAAGCAATTGTTTTCTTTAGGGAACTTTCTTTATCTATTGCACACCACACTACATCTTTGAGCAAGTGCCAAATTTGTACTCAAGTGTTGACCCAGTTCATTTTTTCCCTTTCCTTTTCCCTGTTCTTTCTTAACTTAGGACAGTGTTATATCTTAGACAATCCCTTGAAAAACCTGAAATACCAGCAGCTCATGAGATTTGACTTTTTCTTTTTTTTTTTTCTTTTAATGGAAACTGTAGGTGCTGTTCTCAGGTGAAAAGAGAGAGAGAGAGAGAGAGAGACACATAAGAAATTTAGAGAAAACATATTTTCTGATCTTGGATTTTTGTGTATATGTATGTGTGTGTTTACGGTACTGATTGGAATAACGTCGGACCATCGTGAGTTAGACCTACACCTGGGGATGAAATCCCACATACTCCCGAGTGACTGGTCTGGAAGTAACCTTGACCTTGTCTTTTCACTTCAAATGACAACTTAACCAAGTATAGGGCTAAGAAATTATATTTTTAAATTTCTACTACAATTCTTATTGGGTGAATCAGGTGGCCCTGTATATAGAGGTGTGTGTGGAAGCTACTAGCAAACTGTTCCCGGATGTCCTTGCTCCCTGGTCCGTCAGTTCCACTAAAGTTTGCTACTTAATGACGTTTGTTTGTTTTTCCTGTTGATGCTTTGAGCAATGCAATCATTCTTTGCATTAAATACATTTGACCATTTTACAGAAATATGGAATTAGCTTATTTCTCCAACATTCCATCCTTTCCTGACCAGGAAATTGGATCTGGTATTTTTCACCTCTCCATGAATTGAGGTAGAGGCCATTTGCATTTCATAATTGTGGACCATGTGCATTTCATCCTAGAAAGAAAGCGCAATTTGATGAAGAGTCGTTGCAGCCCAACAGAATGGAGGCTGGCTGAACCCAGTAGCTCTTGCCAGTATTCTTGCTTGCTGTAATCCAGATCCACTGGAGTTCAACTTTTAGTGCCAGCAGAGTATTGTGCAGAACAGCAACTGGTGGTAAGGGGACTGCAGATTTAGATTTTTGTCAGTCAAATGCCAAGGCAGTGGTAGGGTCTATACAAATGTGCAATCATTTAAAGTCAACGGCCATTGTTTATGTTGCAGCATCAGACAGTCCAACCAGTAGTTTGGATGTGATATGGTTTTCATTCCAGTCATTATTTTCCTATCCCACTCCCCAAACCCCACCCTAAAATTTGATTTCTACGTATAAATAAGAAAAAATCATTTTTATTGTTCTCTCTCTTTTCAAAAGACTTGCTCTGGGGTTTTGTTTGGAAGAGCTGATCATATCCTGCATGTCAGAGATTTTGTTTCATTTGTTTCTCTGTTTGTTTTTGATGGCTGTATTTTCATTTGAACTGCCTCTTTTTGCTAGTGTTGTAATAATGATGATGATGATAAAATAATAATAATAATAGTAATAATAATAATGGTCAGCTGTTCCCAGATTAGTAAGTTATGTATAATTTATTTTATTTCTCCCTTTCTATTTTATTCTTCTCAGATTTGGAAATACAGCCAATATGATGCTGTTAGATATTTAAAACTAATTTCCATCTCTTTATGATATATATGTATGTATATATACATATATATATTCACACATACAATATTACTTCTGCATCCATAATTTTTCCCCTTTAAAAATATTTGGGGCCCCAACAATGTCAAGTTTAATAAGAAGGAGTGAATTAATGGGAGGGTCATGTTCAATCTCAATGAACTTCTGTTCTCATCATCCATTTAGTTATTTAATTGCCACAGTCAACTAGAGCCAGTTTTTAAAATTTTGTTTTGGTTTTGGTTTTAAGCACTCTGGATAAGGTAAAAATAGACACTTGTTTTTATATCGTTACGTACAATGTGAAAACAGATTTTTAAAAATTTGTTCTCTGTCTCTGTTAAATTCTTTCTGACTGATGTGGGTTCACCTCTCACGTTTGCTGGATACTTATTTTACACCATGTTATAAAGATGCTTTGTTTTCATTTCATGACTTTGGGCTACAAGAATACTTTGTTTTAGCTCCAGGTAGATGCCACTGAGGGCATTCATGGTTGAAACTAATTCTAACACACTTATCAGTGAATTGACAAGACATTTATGTTTCATCTTTGTTTTTTTGTGTTTGTTTTACATGAAGGAGAAAACAAAACTGTTAATGGTGACCTTTAACTACAGAAATTTAGAAGTCAATTTCATTTGTTTAGGTTTTTATCAGAAAGGCATAAAGACTCTGCATGGACTGAAAAAAATAGCAAGTCTCACAGTGCAGCATTACATCCTCTCATTCCGACATTTAATTTACTGGATGTCATAATTTGTTTGCTTTAGTTTTTTTCTGTAAGAAAACAAAGCAACACAAAAATAAGATATTAATGTTTAAAATGTCTAGAAGTCTATTAGATAAAAGGTGCTATGAATAGCAACTTACTCTGTTATGTTATCTTTTTGGCATTTGATTGGTTTATAAGTTTTATAAAGGATTCTAAAACCTTGTATTTTTTTTTACATGCTGACTTAAAAAGGAAATGAGAGCAAGATCAATCTGAAACACAAATAGTCCCCATCTCCCCCTCTCCTTTCCTACCTACCTATTCATCTCACACTCTTTCTCATGCACACACACACACACACACACACACACACACACTCACTCATCCCAACACTGAGTGAATAATCTTGCCAGAATTGTGATTTTTACATAGGCAGTTCCTCTTAAAATAATCATGTTTTTCATATTACTCTAAGAGAACATATCTGGAGGAAATCAGTTCAAGTTGCTCATTTAGAAGTTATTAATAATTTGCCTAGTTACATTTGGAGAAAATAAAATATCTTCTTCAGTACATTCATCCCTGAATTAGTTAAGTCAATTTTTAAAGTTTACTTCGCATCTGCACTTAAGAGTTAACCATGTATAAAATCCCTCCCAAAGAACATGGAAACCAAATCCTCTTATAAAGAGCAAATATAAAAGAATTTTCTTTGGTGAAATTATTTCATAGATATGATTTCTGGAGTAGAATTATACCTTAATTAGATCGGTTTAAAGAAACTGTCTTTAACCATTTTGTGGTCCAATTTCAGATATTTTCTTAATCCAGAAGCTATTACTGTTCCCAGAAGAGGCCTCTCATATCACATTAAAAACATTGGAAATAATTATACTTTCAACCATTCTAATGGATAAATTATTGAATTGTAATAAACAACTGTATATTTACAAAAACAGGTTTATAAACTATTTGTCTATTGCTTTAATAGTAAAATAAAAATTATGGCGTTTGCAAGGAAAATATGAAGCCCACTTAAAGTGGTTCAAATATCTCTTTGTCTTATAGGGCATAGGTGTTTGTTTAGCCAGGCTTTTACAGTATTTAATTTTAAAGTTTCTTGTAACTATCAGTTTTCCAGGTTGAAGATGATGTTGTGTTGAGTTTTCTACTGATTGATTCCTGTCCTCCCCAGTGTTTCTGTCACTGGTTCACTAAAACAGTATTTATACAGCTCCATTGGCGCTAAAGTTCTTAGTCCTTCTAACATTTTGGATTTTACAAGTAAAAGTGAAAAAAAAAATAGAAAAAAGACAATCAAATGCCTGGAGCTTAAAACAAAGTATGTGCAACCTACCATCTCACTTGAAAATTAATAAAATAAATAATTATGTAAATATAACATAGAGTTATAGATTTATATTTTGTTCATAACACATAGTGTAATATAAGTTGTATATTTTCATGTTTTTTGGTTTTATGTTATCATTCATGCCACAATAAAAATAAAACAGGAGTTTATGTACTCTTTAAAAAAAAAAAAGATGTGGGTTGCCACCAACCTGTTTTTTTTTGTTTTTATTTTTTGTTTTTTGTTTTGTTTTTAATGCATTCTCTTTTTTCAGTATTACTGCCATGCAAGGCACCAATAAAAGCAGCAAATGTGTTCTTTATCTATTATTCTGTGTTTCTTTTCCCAATTATTGTTATTTGTATTATGAATAGTACAAAAGTATGGAAAATAATTTGTTTTCAGTATAAATAACTCCCCTTTGTTGAAATTGACTTTCAACTGAGAATTATGTGTTCAATTCTTAGAGATAGACATTACCAGAAAGACAACCAAATTTTGTTAGAATGCATCTCACTCAGGCAGGGACCTGGCTTTACTGTAATGTCAAAAGATATACCCCGTATATGTAGTTGAGGTAATATACTTGAAAACCCTGCATCCTGAAGCACCTGTAATATTGTTGTTTTCTTGGTCAGAAACTATCATTGGAGTGGAGGGTGGAGTTTCTACACCTCAGAATTGCATTTCATCCTATTATTTTCATAGAAAGTTCTACATTTAAGATAATGGATTTACTAAGAACTATAAGCATTTTTCACCTCACTGCTAATTTTGAACAATAGATATTTCTGAATTTTTTAGTGCTCTGACACTAGCCTCTGGAGTCCGTCTCCAGCTCTCTTGAGAAAATGTTAAAAAGAACAAGAAGTCTCCTTTCCTTATGATGGTCATTTTTGCTTGTCTCTTCCACTATAGTATGTTTTCCTATCTTAGTAGTTCTATGTGTAATACTTTCCTATAAGAGTTTCGTTTGGTTGATTGATTGTCTATTTGGGTTTTATTTTAAACAATATCAAGACGTTGGGTCAGATAAAGTCTGGTTCAAACGAATCTAAAGTAAGTATATAAAGAGGGTGTATTCTTTTAACACTTAGGTCACTAAGTGGCACCTGCTTCAGAATCACCTACTGAAACTATGAGCACCTGGGCTCCATTCCAGATGTAGCGAATCAGAATCCCTGGGATGAGTGGCAAAGCGTTTGCCCTATCAACAGTTCCAAATGATTCCTTTGTACACAATGATATTTCAAAACTATCAGGATCGGGAGCACTATTTTCCCCTTCCTTCTAGCTACCTTATTTTGCATTTCAAATTCTGCAGACCCTGCTGCCTACCATACTTTCTCTTTACCCTTAGGCCTCTGCGAATAACTTGAAACTGAGGATGGGTGAATAGTCAAGGGTTTGAGCTTGAGATGAGCCCTGGAAGCTTTCTCTTTGTAGGTTGCAGTTGAGGGCATGAGCTACATCTCCACTGCAGACAAGTGGAATGTTGAAAATATAAACACACAAGTCTACAACTCACTTAATATGTACGACACTAATTGAGGGTCTTTCAAAAGGAAAGTATCCGTTGTAGGAGTTGAGAACTAAAGCTATTCTGTGCAGTGTTTATCATAGACCGCCTATGATTACATTGGCCAGTCTCCTCCTAAATATCTTCAGGAAACAGCTTTGGGAAATAACAGATAAATATTAAGTATATTTAGATGGGGAAAATCTTGTCTGGTTACAAAAGGTCAGCTCGTCCAAGGTGCAAATTCCTAATCACCACCCTCTCTTCTACTAAATAAAGTTCATTTAGTTTTGTCCTAGGATATTCTGATTAAGAAACATTCTCTTCTTGGCCTTTATGTTTTTTTAGTTTCTGATAGAATGTTTAGGACTAGCATGCAATAAAGAATTGTTTTACTACTGCTGATGCCTTGACCAACCAAAAAAATACAATAGTGAAAAGAAACCGATTTTTAAAGATCTATCTCAATTGTGCCAATCTTAGTTGTTTGTGTTTGAAGAAATACACATAAGTATTTTTTTAAAAATCAGAATGCTGTAATTTTTCTTATTTATAATGTCAAATCATTGAAAACTCAATTGTAACAATGGAGGTGAAGGTAAGCATGAATTAGTTCTCTGAATTAAAGAATGTTTATGAAAAAATTCAATTTATTTTTCTTGAGTTTCTGAAGGAGCCTAATAGCTAGCAGAGAATTGGTGAGAAATTCAGAAGACCTGTTTAATAAGTAAGCATTGTAGTTAGTATGCAAAGTGAATGCAACAGAATTGCTAAAAGTACTTAAAAATAGTTTATTTTATTTAAGCTAGCTAAACATTTGTCCTACGATCTTATTTACTCTACCCATTTGTTTAGCAAACTATTTTTACCACCAAGAATGAACTTAACTCCAGCTCTGGTTACAGAATATCATCATTTTTCGTTTAGATCCAGATACATGAGATTGTATTTCCCTTATTTCCAGTTTCCAAACGGATATGGATTAGAATGGTACTTTGTCGCTATTCAAAATATGACCAAGATGATGAAAGCTGTTTTATTGTGGATATCTTTACAGATTCGATTTTAAAAGGGTGGAAAGGAATTACCAGAACGATTGAATTCAGTAGGCCTAGTAAACCACCATTTTTGTACCTTGCCTGTTCATTTAGTATTAAAATTCAGAGTCTGGAAAGCAATCCTAATTACACACAAACTGTAAAATATATTTGCAATAAAGTCTTTTGTTTATAAAAGTGACTGCTGTTATAACATTTTTTATAATTATTGTGGTGCCGGTAGAAAGAAAACCATAGAACCTACTGAGGTAATGACTTATACAGAAGACCAACTTGATCCAGAGGGCTCCAACTTTGACCCTCATTAAGCATTCATTCTGCCTTACATTACAAACCTATGATTTACTGAAAGAGTACTAGTTTACATATTGTGGCATGAAATTCAGTTTTATTCAAGACTGCAATCATTACTAGTAGGCCCAGAATCAGTACACAAACTGTCCATTTTATTTGGAAATGATCCCTCTAGCAACATTGTCTTCTACTGGGTTAACAGGCACTAGCAGAATTAATATGGTTTTTTATGGGTAGAGTTTATTTAACATCTGGAAAATGGAGTAAATCGCTGGTGGTATAACATTTGGGAAAAAATGCTAACTACAGATTTTGAAGAGAAAATTCTAGATTGTATGCATTACAGATTTATTAATTTCCCTGAACCCACTGTTCCCACAGATCTATAAGCTCTGATATAATGCCATACATATGTTAGAAACTTGCCTATAAAATTCTCTACTGGAGCTTTATCTTCATCTCCCATTATCATAGGAAATAGTCTAAAAAGTCTTAATTTTTCAGATACTTCAAGATTCCCCCAAACTGGCAAATTTTAAGATTTATACATTTTATACTTTCCAGGTAAATTTGAAATACACATAGTCGAAAGTTGTGCCAAAGAAAGCTATTTAGGGATATTTTTAAGATGAAAAATGTATGTCAGAGAAAATGACTGTAAAGAAAGACCCTTAGAAGTTTGTATATTTTGTCTTTCCTTGGCTTAATGATTAAATATTTGGCAATTATTAAATGAATGGTCCTAACCTGGCTTCCTGGAGATATGAGGCCCAACTTTTGCCTCGCACACACCCGTACACACACACACACACACACACACACACACTGACAGAGGAAAATTCCCAAAACAAAACAAAAAACAGCTATTTTCATGGCAGTTAGGACAAAGAAGAAACTTCAAGGACTGGAGAATTCTCATTGTTTTATTGAAAGATAAATATAAGTTTATCTTTATGTCATGAGGAATAAACCTTTCATTGCCCTAAATTCTCAAATGGTTTACAAAAGCTGTACATATGTCCAGGGTATGCTTACTCTATCAGTCATTAAGCAGAGTTTACTAAAGATAATTTGCAGAGGGTCAGAGAAAAATGGTATACATATGAAGAGGTAACTGGATATATGGATTAAACAAGGATTTTCAAGGATAAAGCTGTAGGAACTGTGATTATGATGAATCCTTATCATGTCCCATGGATTAGCTTTCTCAAATATCAGATATTTCAAATGGACTTGTAATTATGCCATGTTCGATATTATCATAAATCCTTACAAGTTAGAAAACAATATTCCATTCCTCAAAGTCTGTAATCTATCCAAGGAAATAAGACTAACATACATTAAACTAAAAAACAGTGTAAGAATATGATTAATGAACTATAAATTGTAAGTGATAGAGGATTCCAAATAAGAACAAGAATTATTCTAGTATTTATTGAGACTTCTGCTTCCAAATATTATGTAGCACGTTGAGAATGGACAAGCTTCCACTGTAACCTCTAGAAAAAGCTGGGAAAAAATTATATAATTTTTTAAATTTCTTTTTTTGGGGGGTGGGGGTACATGGCCTAGGGATCGAACTTAGGTCTCCTGCATGGAAGGCAAGATTCTGCCACTGAACCACCCATGCATCCCCTGTAAACTATATTTTTAAAGCATTAGAAAGCCATGGAAGAGGTGAGGGCTGGATGAACTACAATTCCAGAAAAGTGAAAACCCATCCAGGACCATATGATGATGATAATAACCATTTTTATTTAGTGAAGGCAATAGAAATTCTGGATGTTGCTTTGTAGAACTTTGGCAAATGTTCAGGGAAAGGGAACCAGCAAAGCAGTTGTGGTGGGTCTGACGTAACAAACTGGAAACTTGAAGGACCTCAAACGACTGGTTTTACTCACAGCATACTTGCTGAATTCTAAGGTTGTATGGGAGGCTGGAGAGTTATATGTCAAAAATTTCTAAAAGACAGACTGAAATTTCCTGCTGTCTTTTAGGCCTTAGGAAGCAAAGATCAACTAGAGAAATGGAGCCTATCTCAAGCATAGTTAGTGTCACCCTCAAGATATTTGCCAGATTTTATCTTCAAGGGTAGATACTGGAAAGCTAGGCTGGGAACCCCAGAAGGGGAGACCCTAATCCCCGCAGTCTGTCTTGGTTCAGGAAACAAAGACCCACCACGTTCACAACCATCAGCCTGGGAAAGCCACAAGATGAAACAAAATAGAGGAAGCCTGGTGATTACTAAAATAACAACCAACCTTGACACAGCTAAATCCCTGGGATTCAAAGTATCAGCTCCTCACTCTATCTGATTTAAGGAAGAATGGTCAATTCCACTCAGGTGGAAAATTAAAACATTATTTTTCTTATAATACAATGCCAGGAACAATTTTTTTTAAATATGTGAAACATACAGAAAAAATAGGCAAAGGGAAAACAAACAGTAGAAGCAGACTCACAAATAACACTGGTATTAAGTTATGAAGAAAAGACTTTAAGGTAGCTGTGACTAATATAGTCAAGAAAATAGAGGATATCATGAAATGTATAACTAATAATCAATTGGATACAGAAGGAAATGGGATCAGTGAAAGAAAAGCAGCCTAATGGAATATACACAAATTTATTAAAGCAGCATTTGATGAGATAATTACTGAAGATTTTTCAAAACTGATAAAAGTTATCTCACAGATTCAAGAAGCTCAGATAGTCCAGGCAGGATAAATAAAAAGGAATCACACATATAAACAGTATGCGGAAACTGCGGAAATGCAAAGTGTGATGGTTAGGTTCAGGTGTCAGCTTGGCCAGGTGATGATGCCCCGTTGCTCTGCTCTGTGGACTTAAATCATCAGCATGTGAAATTCATCTATGGCTGACCACATTGGGCTAAGGGGAGTGCCTTCCACAATGAGTGATGTTGAATTTAATTAGGTGGAGGCTTTAAAGAGAGAGGCCAGAAGGAAGTTTAACAGCTCAGCCAAGACATTTGGGGATGTAGAAAGGAATCACCCTGGGGAAAGCTGTTGGAACCCAGAAGCCAGGAGATAAGGCCAGCAGACATCGACCTTGTGACTTCCCGAGTGACAGAAAAACTCGTATGAAAGCCAGTGGCTTTCTTCTAAAGAACTATAAATTTATAGCTAAATAAATCCCCTTATTAAAAGCTGATTTCATCACTGGTGTGCTGCAGTCTTTAGCAAACTAAGGTACAAAACAAAGACAAATTCTTAAAGCAGCCAGAATAAAGGACACATTAACTTTTAAAAAAGTGACAGTAAGACTTTACAACTATCTTCTGAAAAGAAGTAATAGAATCCAGAACCAATGGACTCATATTTTTAAAGTGCTTCAAGAAAATGTATCAAATGGAATAATATGCAGAGCAAAAGAAATCCTATCAAAATGAAAGAAGAAAATATTAAGGGAGTTTTTTTGCCTAATGGAAAATTACACCTCATGACAAAATGCAACTGCAGGAGTAAATGAAGAGTGATGGAAATGGTAAAGCACATGGAATAATAAAAATTAGTTGTCTTTAATAAACAAAAATAGTAATGCCTTTACAAGTTTTAAATATATTTTAAAATAAATGCATAAGAATAATGCAAAATGTTGGAGAAAAAAGTAGGTTTAAAAGATTCTAAATTTGTGGCATCTATATGCTATGATCTCTAGAATAATCAAAAGTAGAATGGGAAAAGAATATTGAATGGTAAAAAATATATAAGGGTATAACTTTTTTATAGAAGGAAATAAAATAGAATAGCAAATATGTTAAAGAAAGACTAGATAATCAGACTGAATGAAACAAAACAAAACTGTGCTGGTTTGAAAGGATGTACGAAAAGCCATGTTTTAATTAAAATCCCATTTCGTAATGGCAGAATAATTCCTATTCAATATTGTATGTTTGAATCTGTAATTAGATCATTTCCCTGGTGATGTAACCCAGTTAAGAGTGGTTGTTAAACTGGATTAGGTGATGACATGTCTCCACCCATCTCCACCATTAGTTTCTGAAGTCCTATAAAAGAGCAAACATTTTGGAGAATGAGAGATTCACAGAGAGCAGAGAGGAACAACATAGCCACAAGAAGCAGAGTCCGCCAATCAGCAACCTTTGGAGATGAAGAAGGAAACTGCCTCCTGGGGAGCTTCATGAAACAGGAAGCCAGAAGAAGAAGCTAGCAGGTGACACCATGTTCACCATGTGCTTTTCCAGATGAGAGAGAAGCCCTGACTGTGTTCACCATGTGCCTTCTCACTTGAGAGAGAAACCCTGAACTTCATCGGCCTTCTTGAACCAAGGTATCTTTCCCTGGATAGATGCCTTTGATTGGACATTTCTATAGCTTTGTTTTAATTGGGACATTTTCTTGGCCTTAGAACTGTAAACTAGTAACTTATTAAATGCCCTCTTTTAAAAGCCATTCAGTTTCTGGTATATTGCATTCTGGCAGCTAGCAAACTAGAACAGATTTTGGTACTGAGAGTGGGGTGCTGCTGCTGTGGTTTGCAAATACCAAACATGCTGGAACAGCTTTTAAAATGGATACAGGGAAGATTCTGGAAAAGTTGTGAGAAGCTTGATAGAGAAGGCCTAGAATGCTTTGAAGAGACTGTCGGTAGAAATGTGGACTCTAAAGACACTTCTGATGAGGCCTTAGACAGAAATGAGGCATGTATTATTATAGACTGGAAGGAAGACAAGCCTTCTTTTAAAATGGCAGATAATCTGGCAAAATTGACTAGAGGCTTTGGCTGGAAGGCAGATTTTAAAAGCCATGAACTTGGATATTTAGCAGAAGAGATCTACAAATTAAATGTCGAAAGTGCAACCTGGTTTCTCCTCACAGCTTACAGTGTAATGCAACAGGAGAAAGATAAGCTGAAAACTGAACTCATGAGTACAAAGAAACCAGAAATTGATGTCCTGGAAAATTCTGAGCCTCCAGAAAGGGAGACCACAGAGAATAGTGCCCTGTGTGAGGATTTAACCAAATGTCGAACCAGCCAGCCATTTCAGAGAATTGGACATGGAGTTATCCAGGAAGGATTTGTGGAAACTCCTTATGTCTGATGGGCATGATCCAAGGCTACTGCATAGAAAGCCAACAAGAGTGCTGTGGGACCTGTATAAACAGAGCCGCTGCCAGTCTGGACTGGGGGGTTCAGAGAAGGGAAACATTTGGAGGAAAAATAACTTTAGAGGCAAAGCCAAGGAGGCTGGGGTCTGAAGTCAAGAAGCCTCGGGCCAGGAGAGCAGATCCACCCAAACATGTGGAGGGGGTGAGTTTGCCCTGAAGGCGGCAGAGGATGGGCCTTCCACCTCATTGCAGTGGAAGAGTCATGCCACCTCAGGCCTTGGAGAGGGTAAAGCACATTTCTTGGGGCTTGGGGAGAGCCTGGCTGCCACTGCATAGAGGGGTTGAGTGTGTGCCCCGAAGATGGCAGAGAGCCCGGGGCAGCCCCGATGCTTGGGGAGGGTGGAGCCAAGAAAAAAGTGGTTTCCCCAATGTCCTCTAAGGTTGCATTCAGAGAGAGGGAGGCCTCTGTGTAGGCCCTCGGAAAGGGTGGGACTGTCATTTTCTGAAGCCCAGAAGATAAATGACTCTCAGACTTTGAAGTCTAATGTTTGCCCTGCAGGTTTTCAAAACTATATGAGTCCTGTAACCCCTATGTTCCTTTCTCCCTATGGAAATGGATATATGTATTCTATGAATGTTCCTCCTTTGTATGTTGGCAGCAAATAACTTGTTTTGAGTTTTTAGAGGTCCAGAGCCAGAGGAGAATTTTGCGTTAGAACAGACCATGCCTGTTACTAACTTTGATAGGAGTTTGTACTGTTCCTAACTTTGTATTTATTTGTAATGTTATTGAAATGGTTTAAGGATGAAATTAATGCATTTTGTATATGGGGAAAACATGTACAGAGGGTGGAATGTGCTGGTTTGAAAGGATGTATGAACCCTAGAAAAGCCATGTTTTAATCAAAATCCTATTTTATAATGGCAGAATAATCCTCTTCAATACTGTATGTTTGAATCTGTAATTAGATCATCTCCCTGGAGGTATAATCTAATCAAGAGTGGTTGTTAAGAGGATTAGGTGACAACATATCTCCACCCATTTGAGTGGGTCTTGATTAGTTTCTGAAGTCCTATAAAAGAGGAAACATTTTGGAGAATGAGAGATTCAGAGAGAGCCGAGCAGAACAACGTAGCTATGAGAAGCAGAGTCCACCAGCCAGCGACCTTTGGAGATTAAGAAGGAAACTGCCTCCTGGGGAGCTTCACGAAACAGGAAGCCAGGAGAAGAAGCTAGCAGGTGACACTGTGTTCGCCATGTGCCCTTCCATTTGAGAGAGAAACCCTGAACTCCATCGACCTTCTTGAACCAAGGTGTCTTTCCCTGGATGCCTTTGATTGGACATTTCTATAGACTTGTTTTAATTGAGACATTTTCTTGACCTTAGAACTATAAAATAGCAACTTATTAAATTCCCCTTTTTAAAAGACATTCTGTTTCTGGTATATTGCATTCTTGCAGCTAGCAAACTAGAACAAAAACAAAGTTATATGCTGCTTACAAAAAAATATGACATAGAAGGGTTGAAAGTAAAAGGTTGGAAGAAGATATATCATACAAAAACTAATGAAAGCAAAAGCTAATAGAGCTGTACAAATATTAGGCAAAGGAGACTTTCAGACAAGAAACATTAAAAAAGACAAGTAAGCTCATTTCTTAATGATAAAGGGGTCAATATAATAGGAAGAGAGAAGAATTCTAAATCTATATCAAAAAACAAAACTTCAAATGCTATAAAACAACCCCCCCAAAGTGACAGAACTAAAAGGAGAAATACACAAATTCACCAGCATAAAAGAGATGTTTTACAGGTTTTCTCTATACCTGATAGAAGAAAATGAAAACAAACAATGAGTAAAGAAAGTCTTAACAAAATAGATTTAGGAAACATGACCTAATTGATATATATAAAACACTTCACTGAATAATGGTAGATTTAACATCCTTTTCAAGTCCCCATACAACAGAAACTGGAATATACATAAAGAAATCATTTATAGCATATCCTCTGACTGCAATGGAATTGAGCTACAAATAAAAAGCAAAAATACAAAGAAAAACTCCAACTGCATGAAAATGAAATAATACCATAGCTCAGTAAGGAACCAAAGTAGAATTTAGAAAATGGGCACTAAATTATAATGAAGATAAAATATATCAAAAATTGCTAAAAACAATACTTGGAGAGAAGGAAGGAAATAAATGCTTGAAGTTTCCATCTCAAGAAACTAGACAAAGAATAGCAAATGAAACCTAAGGAAATTAGAAAAAAGAAGTTATGATAAGGATGTACATAAATGAAAGAGAAATGTATGCTGGAGAAAACAGACGAATCTCAAAATCGTTCTTTGAAAAGATGAATAAAATATAATATTTATTGGGTCATTATTAACAATGTGCACTCTAGTGACGTGGGGAACTTGGGGAGCTCCACTGACTACAGAGTGGTTCACTTGGGTTCCAAGGATAGGCAACATTTGGAAAGAAATAAATTATTGGTAAATTTCCTATTTATTTCAGCCTTTTTTATTAAATGAGTTTTATAATGCTAGTATTACCTGCCATTGTTTAGGTAACAAGTTTTAAAACGTTTCGGTAATCAACAGTTATTTCATTTTATATACAGACCTTCTTGAATGAAGATTGAGAATAAAATTTGCTCTGATTTACAAATAATTTAATTTACATCCTAAAACCATAGATTTGAGAGCATATTATCAAAGCCCAAGAACAACAAGGAATCCGCATAAGGAAGAAACAAAAATGTCTAATATAAGTGATATATATACACACACACACACACACGATACATAAACTAGCTGTAGTTTAAGAGTTGAAGAAAAAAGGTGAAAGCAAAAATGTTTGAAGGAAATGATTAAAAATAAAATGCCAAGTTTATTTTTATTTTCTTCTATAAAAGTTATAAAGCTAGAAGACCCCATAAGTATTCATCACATTTTAGCAATCAATTGAAAGGTGTAGATGGTCAATATTTCTATAAAAATTATATACTATTTTATATATAAATATAATTTTTAAAAGTCATTTTTGAATTGCTTACATAGGGAGTCATTATAACTTTCTGGAGAAAACAACTGCAATTTTTGCTTCCATGCTTGATGGATCCTAAAGACACAAGGGACATATAGAGGAAGAGTTGAGGAAATCATGTCAACTGAGAAACAGAATGAATGACGGGGAAGGAACACCTGGGGGATGACCACAAAAGACGTCATTCAGAACTTGAAGGATGGTCACAGAAAAGATGGGATGGCTTTGCTCTCTCTTGCTGCAGAGTATAAACCCGAGGCTGAGAAATGGAAATCACAAGCACTGAGATACCCTGTCAGCTTAAGGAGGGTAGGCGCTTAGAGCCGGCCAACATGGCACTGGCAAAGGAATGCAGGAGGCCGGCTCCGTCTCCACTTGGAAACTGAAAACAGGTTCCTGGCTCAGTTTCGAGAATGGATCCAAATATATTCTGACTCCAAAAGAATAAACTTATTCTCTCTGTCTCTGGAAAAAAAAAAAGACACTCCAAAACAGAAATCAGAGGAGACCCTCAATGGTAGAATCAATAACAAAAGTTAATTCCTCTCTTTCCATCAATAAAATAATCTATCTGATAAAATGAAGGAGACTAACATGCTCTATTTCAAAAGCACCGAAATCCATTCAGATTCAAAGTTATTCCAATAGCTCTTGGAAACAAAGTGGAAATGGATGAACTTTTTAACCATTTACCACATACGGCAATAATTTCCTAAAGATCATGGTTAACAATAAATTGTAATCAAAGAATGCCTCTTTGAGTTGAAACCATGATGATTTATCTGAATAGGACCACATGATGCCCTAGTTAAACCTGAGGACTCTCCCCTGTGGGTCTTCTGTTGTTAATTCTTCCCTACCTCAAGGGGCTTCTGTCTCCTCCCCTCCTCTTCCCCCAGCCTCCCCTCCCCTTTTTGTCCTCTCCTCCCCTTCTCCTCTCCTCCCCTCCCCTCCCCTCCCCTCCCCTTTCCTCTCCTCCTCTCCCCCATCTCCTCTCTCCTTTCTCCCCTCTCTTACTTTTCAGTGGAACTCCTTGAAGCATAAACAAATAAAACAGACAAAATCAGAATTTCTCTGGCTATAGAAGGAACAACACAAACTCTGCCTACCTGGCTCAGCTCTCTCCCCAGGGTCCCCACCAGGTACTTTGGAGAACTCCAGTTCATACCCTTAGAAAACGACTGTGTTTTTCCAAATTAAGTTGCTATTTATGTTAATAATTTTCACACTGACTATCTTTAAACCTGAGTCTTTCACCACAGTGTAACATATTTGAGGGGGGGATAAAAACCACACAGTCTTAGTGATTTGCTTTGGAAGCATCTGTCCTGCCTAAGAGTTTGTCTGATTTTCCAACTGCCACCTCATCTTGTTTTGGCCTATTCAATTAGAAGTAAATTCTACAATTGTTGTTTTTATTTTGATAAAGAAGAGGAACCTATTCCTTTAATCATTCATTCATTAATAATTATTCAATCAGTGAATAATCATTGCATGAAGCACTGAAGATAAAAGACAGTCTTACTCTCAGAATTTCTGGCAGGAATAGGGACTCAAGAAAATAGGCAATGTGAGATGACAGCCTACAGTCTGACTCCCTCCCACATGTTTTTTTGTTTGTTTGTTTGGCTAGTACATTGTTTTGTTTTTAAACCAGATAAGTATTCCTTTAGGCTGGACTGAAATCTGCAGTTGGTAACAGTATCTACCCCTCCCAGTTTTCATACCTGCCTCAATATTTAGGTAAATGCACCTCTGCAGAACACATGAGTTGTGACTGCTGTTTGTTAAGGATCATGTAGAAAAGTACTACAGGCGCAAAGGTATGGGAATTATCAGTTATGGCTATAAATATTAGGGGGATATTTCTAGAAGTGAAATTTAAGTTGAGTATATTTGAGTTTGCTAGGTAGAGAATAAGGACAAGTGTTTTCCGAAGAGGAAGCAATGTGAATAAATTCATGGGTTCCTGAAAGTGTGTGGCATTCTCAAAGTGGACTCCTGGAGCATGGAGTCTAGAGGAAACTGTCAGCCAAGGAGGCTGTGGTGAGAAGTCAGAACCTCACAGGCTGATTCTTGAATAGTCATTTTTAAAACTGTATCATTGGTAGAATTTCATTATTGTTATTATTATTATTATTATTGCTAACATTTCTTGAACCACTTCTAGATTCCAGGAATTATGCTTAATCAGTCTCATGCATTATATAATGGAATCCTCACATGGCACAAGATGAGTCATTTACAACTTGTAAATTCAGTTTGGTTTTTACACCAGGTCCTCAGTTCTCAACCGATACTCTAGTTTACCACTCTGAAGTTCAGCATAAAAAAAGCATAAGAAAAAATTAGACTTTGCCCTGCAAATGAGAGGGAATATGTGGTGGTTTGAAGTTGTATGTGCCCCATAAAATATGAAAGAATTTAATCCATTCCTGTGGGTGTGGGCCCATTGTAAGTAGGATCGTCTGATGAGGCTACTTAAGGTGGGATGTACCTCATTCAGGGTGAGTCTTAATCCTTTTGCTGGAGTCCTTTATAAATGGGATGAATACAGAGAAAGCCCCAAGAGTAAGAAGCTGAAAGCTACGAAACCCAGAAGAGAAGGAACAGACCAGCAGATTCTGCCGTGTGCCTTGCCATGACAAAGGTATCCAGTATTGCCAGCATCCTGTCTTCAGGAAGAAAGCATCGTCTTCCTGATGCCTTGATTTGGACATTTTCATGGCCTCAAAACTATAAGCATGTAAGCTAATAAATTCCCATGGTTAAAAGCCAACCCACAGCATGGTATTTGCTAGAGAAGACTAGGAAACTAAATCAGAATAATTGTATTTTTTAAATATAACAGTTTTATTTAAATACAATTCACTCATTTAAAGTATACAATTTAATATTTTTAGTATATTCACAGGGTTATGCAGCTATCAATGTGGGAACCTTTAATCTCCTGAAAAACAAACTCCATACCTATTAGTGTCACTCCCCACTGTATTCAATTGTTCCAGCCCCAGGGCACAATTGTGTGTGTTTCTGTGTGTGGGAATGTTTATAGTGGATAGCGGATATTTGTATATATGCCTATGAAATTTGTCATGTAACCATTTTAAATGTATCATTCAGTGGCATTGATTACATTCACAATGTTGTGCCACCATCACCACCACATTGAAAAATAACCACCTTGTTCAACCTCCTGCCCCCTTCCTCCTCTAATCTTCATGAATTTGCTTGTTCTAGATACCCCATGAAATTGAAATCATATAATACTTGCCTTGTGCCTGATTTATTTTGCTTAGGTTACTGTTTTCAATGTTCTTCCATGTTGTGGAATTAGCATGGATTAGAACTTCAGTCGTTCTAATGACTGGATAATATTCCTTATATGAATATACCCCATTTTGTTTATCCATCCATCTGTTGATGGACATTTGGGCTGCTTCCACCTTCGCACTATTGTGAATAATGTTGCTATGAACATTTATTCATAAAGATCTGTTTGAGTCCTTGTGTTCAACTTAGGGCACAATAGTTACATTTTTTTTTTAAAGTAGCAGAATTATATTGTTTAACTAAGCAAAGGACACTAGTTAGGAGGCTGAAGAACAGATGAAAAGTAACAACGGGAAAACTATGGCAGATACACATGAAGATTATGGAACATGACACGAGCTGTCCAAAGAAAAATATATGACTTACCAGGTGAGTGCTGCCCTTCTTTATTCGCAGGTCAAAAATTCACAGGGAAAGACTTGGGTAAAAGGAGCACTTGAGAAGAAGTGGCAAACCATATATATGCCTTCATCAAATATAAGACCACACATATACTAAAAACTTAACATTAATTCATGTGTCATTAAAAAATAAAAACACTGTCAATTAAAGGAGACATGCTGATTTCTTATCACGTCTGCTGTAAGGTGCATCCTGATTTTAGAGATGCTAATTCGTGGTGATGAATAAACAACTGTGTGATGATATTGTGAGCCATTGGTTGTACACCATGCATGGAATGTTTGTAGGTTAAGAATGTTTGTTTTTATGTTGTTTTATTAATAAAAATAGTTGTGAAAATGTGAAAAAGTGCATTCTAGAATCAATGGAATACAGTATTGAATAGTAATAATAGCATTAGCAACAGAGAATCATTATTTATGTTCTCACATTGGTCTTCTTAAAATAAATAACTTGTTTCATGTTTTATTTCATGAAATTTTTAAAATAAGTTCCAACTACAGTTGCTTATTTTACTTAAAATAACAGTGAATTTGCAAAAAGAAAAAAGAAGGGAAAATCTTCTCAAAGATTTATTTTTGACTAACTTGTCAATGACCATGTCTATTGTAATGGAAATATTTACACTGTTTCTACTTTCAAAGAGGTCACTACCACCAAAAGTACAAGGCCAAAATCTTTTAACCTAAGGAAAAAGATAGGAAGTAAGAAAAATAAGAACAATAGCAAGGACCCCTTTTTCCCTAAAACCATAGTAACAATTGAAAACTTACCAATTAACTATAAGGCTCCCCAGAGAGGACGAAATGGTTTGTACTCTGGACAGTAGATGATAAATCTACCATCAATCCATTTTTGGAGTATCTTTTATTTTTGGAAACTCTTTTATTTCCATTTCTTCATCTATACTTTGCACATTTTTCCTGTGCCCACGTGTGTCTATATTCAGGCCAAAGAATTTGCCATACCCCCAATTTCCACTGAGTTCTGTCTACTTGCTTTCCCAATGGCTGCCTGTGGCACACTTGTGAGCTGGTAGGCCAGGGCTTCTTTTCCTTCTGGAAAAGCCTCTGGCTGCAGGGAGATGGAACTTCACGGCGGAGCCCACTGAAGCCTCATGTTGGCACTCCTACTCTTTCCTCACACCTGATTTCTAGTCCCCCCCTACGATAGTTCCAGTCTCTTTTCTTGCTTCTGTTTGCGCTCTTCAGAACTTACAGTCATGAACTGAGCCATGGGAAATTCTTCTGTCCCCACATCAAGTCTTAGGAATATAAAATGGCTGCAGTAGCCACCGACATTTTTGTCCTCTTTCTTCTATTCCTTAACTTTTTCTACCTTCTGATCTGCCTGTGTTCACTCTGAATTTATTAATTCCTCCTTTGCTTTTACTTATTTTCTTTTGCCTTTTGCCTGAACAGCTTTTGCTGTTTCATCAAGTTTCCTTTTTAGGTTTTCCTTTCAAATGAGAATGTCTCTGTAAGCTGCCTCTGTCTTCATCTGAACCTCTCCTTTCCCAAACAGTAAGGGGTATAGAGAGAAGACACAACTTTGGGGGGCCTCCAGCTGTCTTCTTGAATTAGATCTTGGCAGCAGGAGGTCTGAATTCACACTCATGTAATCTGCTAAAACATTTCAGAATATCATTTCATTGTGAGGGCATACTCACTTTCACTTCTAAATAGTGCTGCGAAGCTCTTCTTTTTCATCTCTTCCAAACAGATATCCAGCAGGTATGTAAATGTGTGTTTAAGACCAGGTGACCAGGCTTCCAATTGTGGATTCTTCCTATGTAGCTGAGATGGGTTCAAGCAGTCGATGGTGGGGGCTCTGCAATCACCTTGACATTGAGCAGATAGAAGGCTGTTCGTTAATCATGAGCACCATTTCAGAAGAGATTCTCTAACTCTAGCAGGAAGGGGATTGACAGGAATCTCAGTGACATGATGAATGAGTTTTCTGCAGTCCTACTAAACAACCAGCTTAGAAAAAAATAAGCTGTGCCTAGCCATAGCAAATATTTTCTGGCCTATATTTCTGCTCTTAAGTCACATTGTCGGATTCCTTAGTCTCAATCTAATCGTAGCTTATTCACACTAGGAGCTTTTGAATTTCCTCCGCTTTTCTCCCCCACTGATGATTTGCCTTGTGTCCTAGGCTGCCCTTCTGTGGAGCTCAATAGCAGCCCCTCCTCTAGCCACATCACCCTCTTCTGGACTTGGTGTCTCTGGTCTTATTTCCATTGCTGTTTAGGCATCTACAGACTGAATTTATCTTTGCTGTGATCAAGAAAATCCCATGTGTTCTCCTCATAAAGATGATGTAAACCAAATAGATAGAGCACTGAAACCACTTTGTTTGTTTGTTTTTGCACTGATGCAGTGTTAGGTGCTGGGGATACAGAAAAAAAGGGTAAAAGATCTGTCTTCAAGGAGTTTATAGTCCAGTTGGAACTAGTAGCTCCTAGTGTGAATAAGGTACGATTAGATTGAGACTAAGAAATCCGACAATGTGATTTAAGAGCAGAAATATAGGCCAGAAAATATTTGCTATGGCTAGGCACAGCTTATTTTTTTCTAAGCTTGTTGTTTAGTAGGACTGCAGAAAACTCATTCATCATGTCACTGAGATTCCTGTCAATTCCCTTCCTGCTAGAGTTAGAAAATCTCTTCTGAAATGGTGCTCATGATTAACGAACAGCCTTCTATCTGCTCAATGTCAAGGTGATTGCGGAGCCCCCACCATCGACTGCTTGAACCCATCTCAGCTACACAGGGAGAATCCACAATTGGAAGCCTGGTCACCTGGTCTTAAACACACATTTACATACCTGACTGAGTCCAGTCAGGCAGGGGTCAGGCAAATAGAGGGGGCCCACCCATGCTAATTTTAATCCATGACCTTGCACGAGATTTCTATGCATTTCAGAGGCTTCAGTTGGCATCATGGCAACTTCAAATCCCTATTTCCCCAGGACCCTTATATGATTCCCAGCTCATGTCTCGCAGCTATTCTTCTCTTTCTATTCCATGTAAATGCAGAAATGTATTTCTTTTCCTTCAATTCCCTACTAAAATGCATTGAGAAATATGCAATAGATTTTTCCTGAGCCTCTAAAACAGAGAGCATTCAACTCGCAGCTATGCAACTAAATTTAAACAGCAAGTATTAAACGTCTTAAAAATGCCATGTGACTTTCTCCACAATGCCAGGTCCAGCTTGAATGCCTTGTTTTCCTGATTCTTCTCTTACTCTTTCATACACAGATTCCTTTGCATTTTTTTTTAATGATGAAGAAATTGAGTTATGGCCTTTGTTGTTGCTTCTCATTTCATGATCTCTATTCCCACCCCCAAGACTTAACATAGTATTTTATGGAAAAGAAAAAGAAGAAAGCTTGGTCCTTCCCTTAAAAACTTTCTTCAGAATATAACCACCGGGAATCCTGGGCACCCAGAGGAGGAGCAGTGTAGGCATCAGAGCAGTGCGTGGATTAGGTGGTGCTTGAGCTATTCTATAACTAACTAGCTTTATGACCTTGTTCAAGTCACTTAAATTCATCGGGGACAATACGTTTTGTGGAGCAAATAAAAGAGCAAAATAATGGATGAAAGGGCTTTGGCCATAGCAGTTTCACTAATTGTTCTTGTGCATAATTTCATACCAATGAATCTTCCACTCTTATCTACAAGAGCTGTTGCTTAAAGGTTAACGCAAAATGACTAAAAGATCTTTAACATCAGTGGGATTATTACTAAATCTTGAAGCGTGACATTCATTGACAATTAGAAAACTTGCCTGCAGAGTGGGAGAAACCACATCTCAGTCTTATTAAATTCATAAACCTAATCTGAGTAAAATAGCGTGGTACATGTTCTTTAGGACCCCCTCCTACATTTGGGGGCAAACACTAATTAATTTTCTGAAAAACACAATTGAAAAAATAAGACACATTTTTAGCCATTTTCAGAAAGAAGAAAACTTTCAGAAGACATACCTTTAAAGCTTCCCATTATATACATATTTTCCTACTCAAAGAAAAAAATACAAAAAGAGGGACGTAAAAGCGCCTCTGTGTGGAGCACTGTTGAGCTCTGAGGTGTTGTCTGTAAACGCTGGCTTTCGCGTTTCTCTCAGTCATGAGCAGAACAACTTCTGAATGGGTTGATTCTGAGAGGAAATGTGCCGAATGTTAGACATGCATCAATGTTAGCCTTAGATTTCCAAATTCCACCTGAAAGGAACACTGAGGAGGTGAGGCAGAAGGGATGTTGATTCTCAAATATTCTTTTGTCTCTTTCTTGATAGAAAATGAAGTACTATGTAGGAGGTGGGTAGTGCCATCGCAGCCTGCTTTATTCAGCCTGAAAAGGGAAGGTCAATATATTTTCCTATCAGGAGGAGGAAATTGTATAGACAACTCCCAGAATTACAATAAAGACATCCTTGACAGCACGTTGAAAAGAATGGTAAACTTTTCTTTTCTTTTTTTCAGAAAAAAAAAATCAGCATTTAAATGACAGATGAAGGTGGATGATGGACAAAATGCATTATTCTTAAAGTGTCTCCTAGTTTTCCCAGGAGAATGATTGCATTTTAACAACTGAATTCAAATTGGTTAAATAACAATAAATCAGTTTATCAATAAGACAGAGGAGCCATTCTTGAAAAACATGTTTTAAAATGTTCTTGTAGTTTTAGCTTTGTCTGCAGGCATCTAGTACCATAAAAAACAAGAAAAAGGAAGCAACTGTAGCTCTATTTTAATATAGGAATGTTTTATAGCTAATGTTAATGTTAGGAATAACAAGTATTGGAGTTTGCAAAATGTAAATGACTGTCTTCTTCAATAGCTTAGCCAAATAGACACGGCCTTCATTTGTGTCAACAAATTTTTGGCAGCTTAGGAATTTTTTTAATAATTTGTCGTAGCTCAACAAATTTCCGAAAGGACAGCACACCGGAGCTAGTCTTGATTTCAAGTAGCAAAGTTTTACCTGTTAAGTTACTATTCTACTCTTATATGAGAATGGACTTAACAGAAAAGAAATTTGTAGAATTAAGGAATATAAATTGAAGATGTCATGATATTATAATTATTAATTCTTTTAAGGATTTATAATTATCATTATAAATTCCTTTTAATGAACTCTATGGGACAGCACTGTTTTTAAAAAAAGAGAATATACTTCTTTCTGGTTTTGAAAGTTCTGTGTTAAGAATATTGAAAGTATAAAATAGAGGGGAAATTATGTAATAGTAACTGTTAACATGTAGTGTTCCTTTGAAGACTTTTACCTCTACACATGAATATTTTACAAAATTAAGATATAATATGTTATTTTTATCTTCTTTACTTAAATATCTTATCGTTGTAATCAGATATCTGTATACTTTCAGTTTTTGCTTTAGAAATATTTATATTGTGAACATTTATACATATAAATCTTGGTCAGCTCTTATAATTTTTTTTTTCCTTAGTAAAATTAATGAGTCAAGTGCCTGAAATTTTGGGGGGGGGGGGGTCCAAATTTATTTCCAGGAAATATACAAATTTACCTCTCTGTTGCTTCTGGTCCATTTTGTTCCACCCCCACTTTAGGGCAATTGGTCCCTACTGCAGGCCCCTCGTCACGCTGCCTCAGAAAACTTTTCCTCTGTTTTGAGAGGAATGTGCTTACAGCATCCATCAAAGGAATTAGTGACCGTCAGTTCTGATGCCCCCACCACAACCCAATTCTTATGTTATGACTCAAGCAAAACCCTTCACCTCTGCTTAGGAAGTCTTTGGCGATAAAAGCAACATGATGAAATGGAAAGAGTAGGGCGTCCACGTCCTAGAGTGGACCACTCAGCTTTACTACCAGCTATACCATATGGCTGGGGTACGGCATATGACCTGGGGGTATTTATATCAGACTTTCCAAATATTAGTTCTTTCATCTCGAAAGTGATGAGCTTACAGTTTCTTTCCCAGTTTCAAAAAAATGTCTTTGAACGACCTTCTTGAGGCCCTCATATCACCTGATCAGGATTACATTCTCCCCATTCTCACCTCCAGTGGGAACTTTTTTGTTGTTCAAGTGTCTTGATCAGTGTAAGTCCAGGGGAAAAGAATCACTGAATTACTACATTCATGTGGTTTTATTATTTCATATGTATCATCATCTTTCCATAAAATAAACAGATCATGTGTCTTGCAAATACTAGATCTATTCATTTTGGAAACATAAAATACAGGTTCAGATCGTGAAGTAATATGTGGTAATTCATCAATTTTATAAAATCTGTTTAGCTGTTTGAAAATAGAACACAGCTTTAGATGATCTTTCACATGCTTAAAAATTGTTAGAACTATTACTTTTTACCTATATTATAGTGATAAATTCAGAATAGTTTGTAATTTTAAATGTACAATTTTTAAATGCATTAAAATTTTAAATGTGCATTTAAAAATTGAGTAATGCTTAGAACTTTAACCCAAGTCCCCCAGCAAATGTGCATGCCATCAATGCCTCATGAGCAATGACTTTTGAATAGGCAACTCACCTATTGTGTCAAAGCTTGTATTTTCTGGAGGAAAGCATGATTGAGGCTAATGTTAATTGATTTATTCAATTTGAAATATCCTTTTACAAGATCCGTGTGGCAGCTAAATAATTCTTAGCAAAGAAGAAAGTGCAGCTTGCTTCACTCTAAATACCTCACTGGGAATATTTCCAGCCCTTGTCAACCTTGACTTGCTTTCCATGAAAAGTTGGAATAAATCTATTCACAACCTATTATCATGAAAAGCCTTCTTAAATTATGCCTGGAAGGAAGGGAGTCATATTATTAATGAACAGGTCAGAGGAAAGCTAATGGGGAAGGCCTGCACACAGAAAGCCTGAAGCTGTACCTTCTGCTGTTCCCCATCAGTTGACTTTTATCAGAATGTTCAAGACCATAGAGCTGCTTTCAAAAATGAAATCTATGTTTCAGTTGAGAGTACTTTTCTACAAGGAACCTTCCCAACTTCTTCCTTTTCTCATTTCTTTTATTTTGAACTGTTTATATGTCTTGATATGTTCATATGTCCAATGAAGGTGCCTGATAGAAATCATTAAAATTTAGCCACATAACATCTCTTAGGAGTTAATAGTACATGTTGTGATAGAATAGCAGTGGTTTAAAAGTCCAAATGTTTAACAATAGTAATAACAAATTTAATATATTGGTATTTACTGTGTTCCATGTAATAAGGTAATAAAAAGAATTATACTTTTTATATAAAGAAGGAATGAAAAATGAACAAAATTTTAAGAAGAAAGACAACAGCTTATTTTGAAATGCAAAAAGAAACAAAATAAAATAAGACAGACTGAGGGATTATAGAGGGATAGATGTGTGAAAAATCAAGTGTAGTAAAATGTTAAAGGTAGATTCTAGGTGGTGGATATACAGATATTCAATTTTTCACATATTGAAAATATTCATAATAAAATATTAGGAATAAAGCTACAAAAGACCAAAGAAATAAAGTGATAAAATAAACTGAAAATATAACAAGAACGGGATATTGCATTAAAAGTTTAAAAGATTAAAAGAGAAGAAGATTTTTTAAATGACTCAAATGAAGGGTGCACGGGTGGTTCAGTGGTAGAATGCTTGCCTTCCATGCGGGAGATGCAGGTTTGATTCCCGGACCATGCATCAAATAAATAAATATGTAAAATGGATCATATGTAAGAATGGAGAATTAGTGTCAGAAGCAACATAGGAGAAAGGTGAACACAGGCTCTGGAATTGAGCTATCTTGGTTTGCATTTTTTTCTACTAGTACCTTGCTTTGCCATTTGGCCAAGTTACTTCATCTCTGTACCACAGTTTCCTCATCTGGAAATGGGCCCATTATGACAGCTACTTCATCACATATTTGAGTATTAAATAAAATAGATATGTAAAAGGCTTAAAACTGTTCTGGTGCATAGCAAACTAACAATAAATGGTAATCAATTACGAGAAGTGTGTTCAATAAAGAGATATAAAATAGAATAGGTTAACACAAGAGAGATTAAGAATGAATGATTAAAGAGAGAATTCAATTATCCATTCATGTTAGAAACATTTATTAAACCTTCTAAGTTCCAGTCACTGAAAATACAAAAAGAAACCACCATCTCTTACCTTAAAGAATGCACATTCTGAAAAGGAGAGGGCAAGCATGAGAAACTCAAATTCGGTATTTGGGGCCGTTATAGAAGTATGTCTAGATTATAGAGGGGCACCAAGAAGGAGAAGTCATTTCTACTTTCTGAGACGAAAACAATTTTCTTGAAAAATATATGTGTTAAACATTATAAGCCTAGAAGAATAAAACACAAACTAGCATATGTAATATAAAGCATGATCAGCAATGAAAGAAACCATAGGGTGAGAAATAAAAACCAAATGTTTAAAGAAAAAAATTTAAAGATGGCCACAATTTAAGTTCAAAACCCTAAGATGTTAAGATAAATTTAGCATTAGGCAAAAAAGCTGACTTACCTTGTGTCCAGAAGACTATATGCATGTGTGCTTCCAGATCTTATGGTTCCCTTCTCAGATGTCATAAGAGCAGGACCTTTGATCCTTGCACCGTAGGCTTTCCCCTATGTAACCTATTTGTGTCCCTGTGACAGAAATAATTCCAGCAGCTGTCTTAGCTGAAGCAACTTACAGACCTGAAAAACATTGGGTAGATGCTCTGAAACCAAAGAATGCGTTCAGAATTTTCATCATATGCAATCTCATTTTTACCTTTATAACAGTTCTGTAGGAGAAGTTGTGTAGCTATTTCTGTGCTGTTTTCTTTAGATGAGTGTGGCAGACACACTCAAAGATGGCCCCCATGACCCAGTCCTTAGTGTTCACGCCCTTGTGTGATCCCAGGCCCTTGAGTATGGGTGGTGCCTGTGACTTGCTTCTAATCAACAGAATACTGAAAAGGTGACAGGATTAGGCTTACTGTGTACACAATGGTTTATGTAAGATTTCACCTAGTCTGATGAGGAGGTTCTCTCTCTTGCTAGCTTTAAATAAGCGAGTCGCCATATTGTGAGCTGCCCATGAAAGGGGCAAAAGTGGCAAGACTCAGGGCAGCCTCTGGTCAACAGCTGGCAAGAAACCAAAGCTTTCAAGACCATACAAAGAAATGATTTCTGTCAACAACCACGTGATTTTGGAAGTGGATCGTTTCCTAGTTAAGCCACAGATGAGACTGCAGGCTCAGCCATCTCTATGTGGCATGATGAGGCGCTGAAGCTGGGGACCAAGCGAGGCTTGCTCAGACTCCTACTCAGGAATCTGTGAGGTAAATGTATGCAGTTTTAAGTGCTAAATTTGTGAGAACATTATTACATGGCAGCACATAACTAATACAATGAGGAAGTTGAGGTGTGTGTGGTTTATTAGTGGACTTCATAAAGATACCATCAGCTGCCAATGTTTCTTCTCACATTCATTCTCCATGGAAGAGGGACCTTAGCTAAGTTTCTCAGTCCCTTAGAATTCTCCAGAACCCAAGTATATCTTATAACATATAGTTAAAAGAGATCACATTTTTATTACGTACGGATGCAATGACATTTGATAGCTGTCAGAGAAGTTAATGAGTCAAGCCACTCTCCTGACACAAAGCACAACACAATGAATGAGACACCAGATAAATCATGGTGGCTTTCTTAGTTGGGCAGTAATTAACTAATCATTAGATTAGAAAAGGATTTTGATAAGAAGTTCCTGACAAAGAGTCTCTTTGAATGATTCCAAATTTTTATAATTAAGAGATCACTACCTTGCCATACCCAGGATTTTATTTCTTCTCCTAACATATTTTAGCCTCTTACACAAATACAAGTTAAAACACTCTGAAAATTCTTTCATTGTGACTCTAGGTATTTGAAAATAGTCAAAAAGAGGTTTCACAACTTTTAAAGGGCATTATGGTCATTTTTGCTAAATAAAAATGAGCCCTCAAGAAAATACTATTTTGGGGTGACAAAGTGATAATGAAAGAAATGTGCTTAAAATGGACAACAAATATGCCTTTCAAACTGAAATGATTAAATAAAGATATGCCTGTGGAAGAGACTGAAACTAGAGAAGTGCTGAAATTCAGGGCTGTGCTCGGCACATCTGAACTGGGATAGCTTTAGCAATGTCTGCCAGGAAAAGCAAACTTCATTTAAAAATTGTTCTTAGAATTTCTTCATGTCAGTGACATTCTGTGTGTGAGGGCTCCGTTAGCATACAATCTAACAGAAGCTGCTTCGAGCTGATTGGGTAGAGAATACCCTGGTTTACTCTGATATTTTAAAATGTGCTATCCTCCCCTTGTGTTCTGAATTTTTCTGATTATGTAAATGTGAATTTTTTTAACAAGAGCATTTCTTTATGACATTTTAGATCTTAGTCATTCAACTTGCCCTACTAAGCCCAAGCAAAGGGCTTTTGAAAGAATCAAGTGAAAGTGAAGTGTAGCGCCGGAGCCACGTTCTAGAAGTGGTTTCTGACCTTGACATTACTCTTTGACAGGGTTAGAAAAGAACCAATGGGTCACAATTACTCCCCAAACATGCAGACGAAGGAATGAAGGGGAAAAATATGTCCATGTGTAAGAGTTAACACCACGATAAGAGGAGACTGCAAATGATGGATGTGAAGTCTGTAGGTACATTTTTATAGTTATATTTTTTCCTACGAGAGCAAGTGATGAATTTCATAGAATTTGATCAGTTCCTGGATAAGTCTGGGTGAGACATCTCTTCTTTACAATCTGTAGTGATGTTTGTTTCCTCGCAAAATCTCAGGAGGCTTTTATGGTGAATTTATTGACCTGATTTCATATATTCCAAAAGAACAATGGGGAAAAAATGGCAAGGAAATCTTAAGTGTTGGTTGAAATATTTTTGGGGAAACTAGAAAATTAAAGGTCAGGTCCTTAAGCATTTGGAAGAAAATAATATAGGACCCTATCTTACACCGTGCAGGCCGCTTTTTTGCCAAGACATTTGTTTGAATTAATTCAATTTAACTATTCTAAATTCACTTCTCTACTCATATACACAATTTTATTACTTCCTGTAAAAAATATCCTTTGAGTTAAAGATTTATACTTCAAAAAGTACAATAAAATTACATCTTAAAAGGAAGAGACTATATGCACTATTGGAGTGGGCAGGGAGGTTTTTTATTTACCTGAGAGGGAAAACCAGAAAACATAAGAGAAAAGATAGTTATTTTATTATTTTAAAGTGTAGTCTCTTTTTGGGAAAAAATACTACAAAGAAAGTAAAGCGAAAAATGTCAGATTTGGAAAAGATATTTGCAACTCACAGCTTACTAACCATAATACAACAAAAACTCTTACAAATTGTTAAAAAAAAAAGCAAAAAAAATAAATTAAAAAGTGGACAAAGTATATGCAGCATAAATTCACAGAGAGGCAATTGCAAGTGACTAGCAAACATTTGAAAGGATGTTCACATTTGCTTGTTGTCAGAAAAACAAATGAAAATTAAGGAGAAAAAAATGAAATGTCACTTTACAATTCTTGCAATGCCAAAAATTAGAAAGACCTACATCAGTTATGTCCAGTCCATGAAGAACTGTGGAATTACCGAGTTTTGGAAAAGCAAACTAGCATTATTTGCTAAAAAATGCACACACACACACACACACACACACACACACACACACACACACTCACTCAGTGATAGAGAATGCCTACTTTTCTCCAAAATTAAGTTTTCCTTCTTGTGGCTAGATTTTATTTAATAGCCTAATTTGACTGTATACCGGCCAATGAACGTAAGCAGGTTTGATAAGTGAATCTTGCAGGCCAGGCACATGTCAGACTCCTACATATGCGGTGTACTTCTCTACACTCTTTCTCATTCTGTCTGATTGGGATGGTGAAACAGGGAGTTGCTGAGGTAGCAAAGCCTAAGTTAGCACTACCTCACCTACTCTAAGTGATACATGTTTGAACTAGGAATTCGTCCCTTAGACATCATCTTATATGATATAAAAAGCCAGTATTTACAAATAAAATAATTATTGCACCACTGTTCATATTTACTAGCATTTTTAAAAATCCAGATCAAATGGAATAACTGTGAAAGTATCTACAAATGAATAAATTGCAGTAAATCCATATATTAGAATATTCTACAGTCATTAAAAAGAAGAAATTAGTATCATACCACTTGACTTGAAAGGATTGTGAAAAAGTACTGTTAACGATGAGCAAGATGCAAGAAGTATAAATACTACTATCTTCTTTTTGTTAACTAATCAAAGACCTAAATACCTAAGTGTGTGTATATTTGCATAGATGTCGATATATATTTGTTTAATATAATTACATAAGCATGAAACAATATAACTATCTATATACCAAATCGTAAGATGTTTCTGAGTCAGAGTTGTGAGAATAATAGCATGTCACTATTAAATAAGGGAGGAGTAGCTTTTATATAACTCCATTAAGTAAAATAGAAAATAAAAAGAGAGCACACTAAAGATACACACCCATGTGCAGTATATATATGTGTGTGTATTTATGGAAATTTATAAATAATAGATTTTGTTTCTTTATTAGAGTAGCTGTGAGTTCACAGAACAATCATACATAAAATAGAGGATTCCCATATATGCCCAATACCAACAACTTGCATTGGTGTGGAATATTTGTCACAATTGATGATATGATATTTTAATAATTGTACTATTAATTAAAGCCCATGGTTTAATGCTCCTTTTTAAATCATATTTCAGTGCTGTTAATTGTGTTCACAATGCTGTACTATCATCACCACCATCCATTAAAAAAACATTTCCATCATTCCAAATAGGACCACTATATATTTGAAACCTTAACTTTCCATTCCTTCTCCCCACCACAACCCCTGGTAAACCATATTCTAGATTCTGACTCTAAGTTTGCTTATTCTTATCATTTCAAATCAGTTGAGATCATACAATATTTGTCCTTTTGTGTCTGTCTTGTTTCACTCAACATGCTGTCTTCCAGATTCATCCATGTTGTCACATATATCAGGAACTCATTCCTTTTTATGGCTGAATAATATTCTATTCTATGTATATACTCCATTTTATTTCTCCATTCATGGGTTGATGAACATTAGGTTGCTTACGTCTTTTGAAACTTGGGAATCATGCTGCTATGAAAATTGGTGTGCAAGTATCTGTTTGAGTCTCTGCTCTCAGTTCTTTGAGGTATATACCTAGAAGGGGGATTGCCAGGTCACATGGCAGTTCTATACTTAGCTTTCCACAGTGGCTGCAGCATTTTATATTGCCACCAGCAGTGAAGGACTATTCCCATTTCTCTCCATCCTCTCCAACCCTTTTATTTTACTTTTTTAAGAGCAGCCATTCTAAGAGGTGTGACATGGTATTTCATTGTGGTTTTGATTGGCATTTCCCTGATGGCTAAGCATCTTTTCATCTGCTTTCTAGCCAATTGTATATGTTCTTTGCAGAGATGTCTGTTCAAGTCTCTTGCCCATTTTTAAATTGGATAGTTTGCTTTTTGGTTATTAACGTGAAGGGTGTCTTTATACGTTCTAGATATTAATCCTTTATCAGATATGAGGTTTTCAAATATTTTTCCCATTTTTGAGGTTGTCATTTTACTTTCATGATAAAGTCCTTTAAGGAATAAACGTGTTTTTGTTTCTGTTTTATTTTAATGAGGTCTCATTTATCTATTATTTCTAATGTTGTTTGTGCTCTTGTTATAAAGTCTAAGAAACCAACACTTAACGTAATGTCCTGAAGACGCTTCCCTGCATTTTCTCGTAGGAGTTTGACAGTTCTAGCTTTACATTACAGTCTTCGATCCATTTTGAGTTGAGTTTTGTGTATGGTGTGAGGTTGGGGTCTGACTTCTTTTTTTTGCAAATAGAAATCAAGTTTTCCCACTGCCATTTGTTGAAGAGACTGTTCTTTCCCAATTAAGTGGTCTTACCCCTTGTCAAAAATCAGTTGGCCATAAATGTGGGGGCTGATTTCTGAGCTCTCACTTCTGTCCTGCTGCTCTATATGTCTGTCCCTGAGCCAGTAACACACTGTTTTGATTACTGTAGCTTTGTAATTCTTTAAGACTAGGATGTGTGAGTCCTCCAAATTCATTCTTCTTTTCTAAGATGGCTTTGGCTATTTGGGGCCCCCTACCTTTTTATTGAAATTTGACGTTGGCTTTTCCATTTCTGCAAAGACATTTATTGGAATTTTTATTGGGATTGTGTTGAATCTATAAATTGCTTTGGGTGGTATTCACATCTTAATGAGATTTAGTCTTCCAATCTGTGAACACAGAGTGTCCTTCCATTTATTTAGCTATTCTTTTATTTCTTTTAGCAATATTTTGTAGTGTTGGATTTATTCCTCAATATTTGATCCTTTTATTTGCTATTGTAAGTGGGATTTTTTTCTAGATTTTCCTCTCAGATTGCTCATTGCTAGGGTATAGAGCAATCTTCTACTACTAGTACTACTACTACTACTACTACTATTGCTTTTTGCATATGGTCGTGTATTCTGCCACTTTGCTGAACTTGTTTAATAGCTCTAGTTGCTTTGTTTTAGATTTTTTTTCCAGGCTTTTTATTTATAGGATCATATCATCTGAAAATAGGGAAAGTTTTACTTTTTCTTTTCCAGTTTGGATGACTTTCATTTATTTCTTGCCTAATTGCTCTGGCTAGAATTTCTAGCACAATGTTGAATAGTAGTGGTAACAGCATCCTTGCCTTGTTCCTGATCTTCTAGTGAAAGCTTTCAGTCTTTTTCCATCGAGCATGATATCAGCTGTGGGCTTTTTTTGTATGCCCTTTATCATGTTGAGGAAGTTTCCTTCTATTCCTAGTGTTCTAAGTGTTTTTGTCGAGATACCATGCTGCATTTTTTTTCAAATGCTTTTCTGCATTAACTGAGATGATCATGTGTTTTTTTCCATCATTCTGTTAATGTGGTGTACTATATTAACTGATTATCTTATGTTGAACCAATTTTGCATATCAAGGATAAATCCCACTTGATCACAGTGTATAATTCTTTTAATAAACTCTTGGATTAGTTTGCTATTGCTTTGTTGAGGATTTTTGCATCTTTATCTTGTATTTCACAAGAGATATTGGTCTGTGGCTTTTTTTTTTCCTTGTGGTATCTTTCCAGCTTTGCTATGATTGTGGTGTTGGCCTCAAAGAATGAGTTAGGGAGTGTTCCCTCCTCTTCAATTTTTTTGGAAGAATTTGAGCGGAATTGGAGTTATGTCTTCTTGGAATGTTTGATAGAAATCCCCTGTGAAGCCATCTGGCCCTGGGCTTTCATTTGTTGGAAGGTTTTTAATGAGTGATTCAATTTCTTTACTAGCAATTGGTTTGCTGAGATCTATTTTTCTTAAGCCAATGTTGGAAATTTTTGTGTTTCTGAGAATTTTTTCCATTTCACCTAGGTTATCTAACTTATTAGCACTCAATTGTTTTTGGCATTCTCTTCTATTCCTTCTTATTTCAATGGTGTCAATAGTAATGTCCCCTTTTCATGTCTGATTTTAGTTATTTGTATCCTCTCTCATCTTTTTCTTGGTCAGTCTAGCTAAAGATTTGTCAAATTAATTTATCTTTTCACAGAAGCAACTTTTGGTTTTGCTGATTTTATTGTTTGTTTTCTATTTCATTTATCTGCTCTCTAATCTTTATTTCCTCCCTTCTGCTCACTTTGGTTTTAGCTCTCTCTTCTTGTTCTAATTCTTCCAATTTGAGGTTCAGACTCTGAATTAAAGTCTTTCTTCTTTTTAAATATAACATTTAGAAGTTAAATTTCCTTTTCAGCACTGCAAAGTGATACAGTCCCAGTTTTTATCTTCGATCTTTCCTTCAGGTATCATACATGCCCCTAGCCTTCCTCTTTCAACCATACTAACACTCAGCCTTGTTCATTATAGTTACAACATTGTGCTACCACCAGATAGTATAGTGCTATCCATTTCTGGATCTATACAATCAATCCTATTGAACATTCTATACTCTTTTAGCATAACTCACTCTCTACCCTCTTTCTATCTGAGAAAACCTTGTGTTCTCAACTTTAACCCTCATAGTTTGCCTATTAATGTTAGTTCATATTAGTGAGACCATACAGTTTTTGTTTCTGGCTAATTTGACTCAATATAGTATCCACAAGGTTCATCCATGTTGTTGCATGCTTCATGACTTTATTCTGCCTTACCTTCGCATTAGTCCTAATTTCTACACTCTTCTCCAAACCTCCTCCTCTTGTCTTTCCCTTTCTGCCTGTAGTGTTCTCTTTAGTATTTCTCATAAAGTAGTGTTTTAGTTTGTAAAAGCTGCCATAATGCAATATAACAGAAATGGAATGGATTTTAAAAGGGAAAATTTATTATGTTGCAAGTTTACAGTTTTAAGGCTGTGAAAATGTCCAATCTAAGGTATACAGGAAAAGATACCTTGATCCAAGAAAAGCTGATGTGTCCAGAACACCTCTGTCAGCCAGAAAGGCACATAGTGACGTCTGCTACCTTTCTCTTCTCATTTCATAAGGCTTCTTTGGGGCTTTTACCTTCTGCATCTCCAAAGGTCTTGGCTGTATGGGCTCTATTGGCCCTGAGCTTTTGCCAAAATGGTTCCCTCTTAAAGGCCTCTAATAAGCAACTTCACCTTGAATGGGTGGAGACACATCTCCATGGAAACCATCTAATCAAAAGTTAGTACCCACAATTGCATAGATCACATCTCCATGGAAACAATAAAAGAGATACCACTCAGCAATACTGAATGAGGATTAAAGAACATGCTTTTCTGGGGTACACAACAGTTTCAAACTGGCACAAGCAGGTCTCTTGTTCACAAACTCTCTTGGTGTCTGCCTGAAAATATTTTAAACTTTCCCTCATTTTGGAAGGAGAGTTTTGCCAGATATAGAATTTTTGGTAGGTAGTTTTCCTCTTTCGGTATCTTGAATATATCAACCCACTGCCTTCTTGCCACCATTGTTTCAGCTAAGAATTCTACATATATAGTCTTATCGAGCTTTCCTTTTATGTATTGGATCACTTTTATCTAGCTGCTTCCAGAATTCTCTTTGTCTTTGACATTTGACAATCTGATTAGTAAGTGTCTTGGAATAAGTGTATTTGGATCTATTCTAATTGCATTATGCCACACTTCTTGGCTCTGTAATTTTCTGTCTTTCATAAGAGATGGAAAATTTTCAGTGTTTATTTCCTTCATTATTCTTTCTGATTTTTTCCCTTTTTTTTTCCTTCTGGGACACCTATAACATATATGTACTTCATGGTATAATTCAATTCCTTGAGACACTGCTTATATTTTTTCATTCTTTTTCCTATCTGTTGTTTTGTGTATAGGATTTCAAATGTCCTGCCCTCTAGTTCACTAATCCTTCCTTCTGCCTCTTCAACTCTGCTGTTGTGCCTTTCTTTCCCATGAGTTCTGCCATTTGTTTTTTCAAACTCTTTAGTTCTTTTTTATGTTCACCCAATGTCTTCTTCATATCCTTCATCTCTTTTGCCATATCTTTCCTCAACATGTTGATTTGATTTTTGATGGATTTAGCATGTCTGTTGTTTCACTTTTTGTATTTTATTTGAAATGTTAGTTCGCTCCTTTGACTAGGCCATAACTTCATTCTTCCTAGTAAGACTCATAATTTTTTTTTTGCTGGTGCGAGGGATCTCGTTCCCTTAATTAATTTATTCTGGAGGTTATTTTCACTCTTTCACCTGTAGTTTTCTTGTAGTTGGCTTTGTTTTCTATCTGTTCTTTGGCATTCAGTTTAACATATCTAGACCTCTAGCATAGGCTCTGTTTAACTGATCACAATTTTTCAGCTCTTGTTTTCCTGGGTTTTGTCCAGACTATATAGAAGCTTTGTTTTTTGAGGATGGTCTCCCAGATATGATTGATCCCAATCAGATTTTCCCTGTCAAACAGGCCCAGATCTCAAGAAGAGAGTGTAATTAGTATCAAGTTTTCCTGAGTTGAGACCCTGCAAGTTGTCAGATCTTCCACTGAAATCTCTTGACTCTGCTTTTCCTATGCATCTAAGCAAGTGGCACTTGTCAACCTGCCACTCCCCACCAGCATAAAGTGATGGGGTGCCTTTAATTCTCAGCAGCACCTCCCTGCCAGGGGCATGGTTGTTTGGTATGAAGCAGTTATGTACCCCAGAAAAGCCATATCCTTTACTTCTTATTCACTCTTTCTGGGTGGAATCTTTTTAATTGTTTCCTTGGAGATATGACCCACCCAATTGTGGGGGTAACTCTTGATTAGATGGTTTCCATGGAGATGTGTCTCCACCCATTCAAGGTGGGGTTGCTTGCTGGAGCACTTTAAGAGGGCAACTTTTAGAAACAGCTTTAGAGCCACCAGAACTGACAGAGCCAACAGAATGGAGAGAGCCTTGGGGAAGCCATTGAAGATTCCTGTAGAGACAACTAGCAGATGTCACCATGTTTCTTTCCAGCTGAGAGAGAAACCTTGAATATCATCAGCCTTCTTGAGCCAAGGTAACTTTCCCTGGATGCCTTAATTTGGACATTTTTTATAGCCTTGCCTTAATTTGGACATTTTCACAGCATTAGAACCATAAACATGCAACTTAATAATTTCCCCTTTTTTAAAAAAGCCATTCTATTTCAGGTCTATTGCATTCCAGCAGCTTTTAAAAACTAAAATAATGGTTAAGACAGATGCTGAGGTAGAAGGCAGGCATGGGTTCCTTCTATTTTCTAGCCCACAGGGTCTGAATTCAATGAAGGAAGGCTGACTCTTGAACCAGGCCCTGTTCCCTCTTTTCTGTAAGATACACCCTTAAGGGACTTATCTCCCCCACTTGACTCATTTCTTTGTCTCTCAGACCTACTTAACTGAGCTCTTGCCTGGATCCCACTGACAATTGAAAATGCCTGAGGCTTCCTCTAATGAGCTACTTAAAATTGTTATAAAAAAAAAAAGAAGAAGAAGAAGAAAGAAACAAAGAAAGAAATTCCTCTTCAGAGTCAGTCTCCAGCCCCCAAGGTTCATCAGTGAAGAGATGGAGGTGGTTTCCAGGTCTATGTGCCCTCCTTTCCAATATCCTGAGCTTGTCTGAATCTAAAATCTTCCATCTTTATTCTATTTTTATTTCACTTTCTTTTTTGTCTGTCAGCTCACCTCCTCTCTGCAGGGAGTAAACCACAATTGGAGCTTGGCTGATCTACCTTCCCTTGCTCCCAGTAAAGACTATTTAAAGACTAGTTACTTTGTCTCACAGATGTATATTAATTGCAACCCTGACTGGCACAATGCTGAAACCTGAGAATGCCCACAGTTCTATCTAATGGGCTGTTAGGAAGTAACAAAAAACAAAGAAGCAGACAAAATGGGGAGACAAAATAATGCAAAGCCCTTTTCAGAACTGGACCCCAGTCCCTGGGTATGTGAATCAAGAGCCAGAGCTGGTACCCAGTTCTATATGCCCCCGTATTTGTTTGAGTCTACTGTGTACCCCAGAAAAGCTATGTCCTTTAATCCTCATTCAATGTTGCTGGGTGGTATCTTTTTTATTATTTCCATGGATATATGACCCACCCAATTGTGGGTGGTAACTTCTGATTAGATGTTTCTATGGTGATATATCCCCATTCAAAGTGGGGTTGCTTACTGGAGCTCTTGAAGAGGGAACCATTTTGGGAAAAGCTTTGGAGCCCACTCAGCCAGAGACCTTTGGAGATGAAGAAGGAAAATGCTCCTGGGGGAGCTTCATGAAAAAAGAAGCCAAGAAAGAAAACTAGCAGATGTCACCATGTTCACTATGTGCCCTTCCAGCTGAGAGAGAAGCCCTGAACATCTTCATCAGCCTTTCTGGAGTGAAGGTAACCTCTTGTTGGTGCCTTAATTTGGACATTTTAATAGTCTTGCCTTAATTTGGATATTTACATGGCCTTAGAACTGTAAATTTTCAACTTAGTAAATTCCCCTTTTAAAAAGCTGTTCCATTTTTGGTATATCACATTCTGGCAGCTTGCAAAGTAGAACATCCCCTTTTCAGTATTTTGAGTTCATCCAACTCAAAAAGCCTCTCATTGTTGTTTTTGTTTTGTTTGGTTAGACCTGTCTCTTCTCTTCCAAGGAGAAACCTCCAGGTCCCGTTTGTGCTTATTCTACTCCTCCAATCTCCGCATTTTGACTGGAGAGTTTAATCAATTTACATTTTTTAAAACAGTTTAATTCACACACCATGCAATCCATGCACTGAGGGTGCATTCAATAGTTCCTGATATAATTACATAATTATGCATTCACAATCACAATCTATATGAGAACATTTCTATTTCTTCTGCAGAGAAAGAAGAAGAGGAAAAGGAACAAAAAAGATAGAAACAACAACAAGAATCCCATAACCTTCCATTATATCCCCTTTTTATTGACATTTAGCTCTAGTATATTACTTTTGTTACAATTAATGAAAGATCATTGTAATGTTACTGTTAACCATAGACCCTACCTTCCATTAATTACATTTTTTCCATACACCATCCCACTTTTAACACCTTGCAATGATGACATTCATTTGTTCTCCCTCATGTAAAAACTTTCTTGTATTTGTGCAATCACCATAATTGTTACTCTAGATTCACTAAGATATACAATCCCAGCTTTCATCCTCTTATCTTTCCTGCTAGTGTCCCTAGCCTTCTCTCAATCATTCTGTCACTCAACTTTGTTCATTATACTTACAATATTGTGCTACAGTCTCATAGCACTGTGTTATCCATTGCTGAGTATTTACATTCAAACCTGTTGAACATTCCAAGCTCCTTCAGCATCAAATATGCAATCTCAACCCTCTTTCTATCTCCTGATAACCTGTGTTCTGATCTTTGACTGTCGGAGTCTGCCCATTATAGTTAGTTCATAATAGTGAGACCACATAGTATTTGTCTTTTTTGCTGCTACTTATTTTCTCAGCATAATGTCCTCAAGGTTCATCCACATTGTTGCATGCATCATGACTTTATTCCATCTTACAACAGTGTAATATTCCATCAGATATATATATATCACAGTTTGTTTATCCACTCATCCATTGATGGAATTTGGACTGTTTCCATCTCTTGGCAATTGTGATTAATGACACTATAAACATTGTTGTACCAATGTCTGTTTGTGACCATGATTTCAGTTCTTCCATGTATATACCAAGTAATGGGATTTCTGTATCTTATGGCAGTTCTATACTTAGATTATGAAGCAATTGCCAAACTGCCTTTCAAAGTGGCTACACTATTCTACGTTCCTACCAACAGTGAATAAGTATGACTCTTTTTCCACATCCTCTCCAACCCTTGTAGATTTCTGTTTGTTTGTTTTCTTATGGCCATTTGAGTAGGTATGAGATGATATCTCATTGTCACTTTGATTTACATTTCCCTAATAGCCAGCGGAGTCAAGCATCTTTTCATATGCTTTTGAGCAATTTGTATTTTTTCTTGGAACAGTGTCTTTCCATGATTTTTGGCCATTTTTAAATTGTGTTGTTTGTCTTTTTTTTGTGTTGAATTCTTGGATGTCTTTATATATTCTGGATATTAAACCCTTGTCTGATATGTGGTTTCTAAATATTGTCTCTCATTGCATAAGCTGTCTTTTAACTCTCCTGACATAGTCCTTTGAAGTACAAAATTATTCAATTTTGAGGAGGTCACATTTAACTATTTCTTCTTTCATTGCTTTCACTTTGTGTGTAAGGTCTAGGAAACTACCTTCTACCACAAGATCCTTAACTTATTTCCCTACATTTTCTTCTAAAAGTTCTTGCTCTTCACTCTAATGTTTTTGTTTTTCCCCATTGATTATTAGCTGTGAGTTTTTCATATATTCCCTTTATCATGTAGAGGAAGTTTACTTCTATTCCTATCTTTTGAAGTGTTTTCATCAAGAAAAGATATTATTTTGTCAAATATCTTTTCTGCATTAATTGAGATGATCATGTGGTTTTTCCACTTTGATTTTATTGATGTGATGCATTGCATTAATTGATTGATTGTGTTGAATCACCCTTGAATACCTGGAAAAAAACTCTCTTGGTCATGGTAAATAATTCCTTTAATATGCTGCTGGATTTGACTTTAAAGTATTTTGTTGAGGATTTTTGCATCTATATTCATTAAAGTGATTCGTATGTAAGTTTCTTACCTTGTAGTCTTTGTCTGGCTTTGGTATTATGCTGATGAGTTCAGTAGCTTTCCCCCCTCTTCAGCTTTTTTGAAGAGTTTGAAGCAAGATTGGTACTAATTCTTTCTTGAATGCTTGGTAGAATTCACATGGGAAGCCATCTGGTCCTGGGCTTTTCTATTTTGGGAGTTTTTTGTTTATAACTGACAGTCTCTTTACTTGTGATTGGTATGTTAAGGTCTTGTTTTTCTTCTTAAGTCAATGCTGGTAGTTCATGCTTTTCTAGGAAACTGCCCATTTCATCTAAGTTATCTAGTTTGTTAGCATATGGACTCTCATAGTATACTCTCCTTATCTTCTTTATTTCTGTAGCATCAGAAGTTATCTCCCCTCTCATTTCTGATTTTATTAAATTGCTTCCTGTCTCTCTTTTTTCATCATCAGCCTAGTTAAAAGCCCATCAATATTATTGATTTTCTCAAAGGATCAACTTCTGGTTTTGTTGATTCTCTCTATTATTTTCATGTCCTCAATTTCATTTATTTCTGCTGATTCTCTCTATTGTTTTCATGTTCTCAATTTCATTTATTTCTGCTCTAATCTTTGCTTTTCTTTCCTCTTCTTGCTTTGGGTTTAGTTTGCTGTTCTTTCACTACCTCTTCCAGGAAAGCCATTAATTCCTCAATTTTTGCTCTTTCTTCTTTATTATAGGCATTTAGAGCAATAAATTTCTCTCCTAGCACTGCCTTTGCTGCATCCCATAAATTTTGATATGTTGTCCTTGAAATGCTTACAGATTTCTCTTGTAATTTCTTCCTTGATCCACTGGTTGTTTAGGAGTGTGTTGTTTAGCCTCCATATATTTGTGACTTCTCCCATCTTCCACCTGTTATTGATTTCAAACTTCATTCCATTATGATCTGAGAAGGTGTTTAGTATAATTTCATACTTTTAAAATTTTTTGAGACCTGTTTTGTGACCCAACAATTGATCTATCCTGGAGAATGATCCATAACCACTTGAGAAGAATGTGTATTCTGCTGCTTTGATGTGTAATGTTCTGTAAATATCTGTTTGTCTGGTTCATTTATCATATCATTCAAGATCTCTGTTTCTTTATTGATTCTCTGTCTAGATGTTCTAGTCATTGATGAGCACCATGTATAGAACTATCTGCCTATTATTATAGAAGTGTCTGCTCCCTTCAGTGTTGTCAGTGTGTGCCGCATGTATTTTGGGGCACTCTGGCTTGGTGCATAAATATTTAAGATTGTTATTTCTTCTTGATAAATTGCCCCTTTTATTAATACATAGTGCCCTTCTTTGTCTCTTTTAGTTGTTTACATTTGAAGTCTAATTTGTCTGATATTGCTGTAGCTAACCCTGCTCTTTTCTGGTTATTGTTTGCATGAAATATCTTTTTCCAACTTTTCACAGTCAATGTATTTTTGTCCTTGGGTCTGAAGTGAGTCTCATGTAGACAGCATATAGATGGATCTGTTTATTTAAAATCCATTCTGGGGTTCATGAATGGTTCAGTGGTTGAATGCTCACCTTCCATGCAGGATACCCGGGTTCAATTTCTGGACCATATACCCCCCCAAAAAAACAAAAAAAAATCCATTCTGCCATTCCATGTCTTTTGATTGGGAAACTCAATCCATTAATATTTAATATTACTAATGTGAGGAAGTACTTTCTTCAATTATTTTTTCTTTTGGTTTTTATAGGACATATCTGATATTTTTCTCTCTTTTTACTCTTTTAGTTACCCTTACTGATAATCTTTATTTGTATACTCTTCTCCATACCTGTCTCTGTTGTCTTTTCCTTTCTGCTTGTAGCACTCTATTTAGTGTTTCTTGTAAAGCAGGTATCTTGTTCACCAACTCTCTCAGTGTCTGTTTACCTGAAATATTTTAAACTCTCTGTAATTTTTGAAGAAGAATACCAGATATAGAATTCTTGATGGTTAATTTTTCTCTTTCAGTATCTTGAATATATCATAACACTGCCTTCTTGCCACCAAGGTTTTAGCTGAGAATTCTACATATAGTCTTATCAAGCTTTCCTTTTATGTATTGGATCACCTTTATCTTGCTGCTTCCAGAATTCTCTTTGTCTTTGACATTTGACAATTTTATTAGTAAGTGTCTTGGATTAGGTGTATTTGGATCTATTCTAATTGCAATATGCTGAACTTCTTGGCTCTGTAATTTTATGTCTTTCATAAGAGTTGAGAAATTTTTAGTTATTATTTCCTCCATTATTTATTCTCCTCTGGGACACCTATAACACAAACATTTTTTATGCCTCACGTTGTCATTCAATTCCTTGAGAGCCTGCTCATATTTTTCATTCTTTTGCATGTCTGTTGTTTCGTATGTAGGCTTTCAGATATTCTTTCCACTGATTCTCTAATCTGCCCTTCTGCCTCTTCAAATCTGCTGTTGTATGTCTCCATTGTGTTTTTCTTCTCTTCTATTCTGCCTTTCATTCTGTTAATTATGCCATTTGTTTTCACAAAGCTCTTAAGTTCTTCTTTATGGTCACCCATGGTCTTCTTTATATCTTTGAGGTCTTTTGCAACTATTCCTTCAACTCATTGACTTGATTTAAAAGATTTGTTTGAACATCTTTAATTAGGGGGTTCAACTCCTATATCTCATTTGAACTGTAAGTTTGTTCCTTGGGCTGGCTATATCTTCATTTTTCCTAGTAGGACTTGTAATTATTTTGCTGGTGCCTACGCACCTGATTTTCTTGATTAGTTTATTTTGGAGTTTGTTTTAATTCCTTTGCCTAGGGTTTTCTTGTTGGTTGGCTTTTCTCTCTATCTTTTCTTTGATATTTATTTCAACATATTCTAGATCTAGATGGCATAGCTTCTGTTTAAGTGATCCATATTTTTCAGCCCTTCATTTTCTAATACTTGCCCTGCCTATATGGAAGTTTCTTGAGATTACCCTTCTTCTTTTGTGTGTGTTTAGTTGTTTCATTCCCAGGAGAAAGCTGTATCTTCTATTTTCCTCCTCAGGAACTGCTGATATACTGCTTGTTTTGCCTCGTATGTCTTAACACCTCTTTCACTGCCTCAGGCAACTTTTGCCTGGAGGTCTGTGTGCCAGTTTCAAACTGCTGTGTACCCCCCAAAAACCATATTCTTTAATCCTTATCCAATACTGTCAGATGGGATCTTTTTTGATTAAGTTGTTTCCATGTAGATATGACTCATCCAATTGTGGGTGGAACCTTTTGATTAGGTGGTTTCCATAGAGATGCGTCTCCACCCATTGGGGTCTTTTAAAAGGGAACCATTTTGGAAAAAGCTTCAGAGCTGATGTAGCCAGGACCTTTGGAGATGCAAAAAGAAAATGCCCCAGGGAAGCCATTGAAGAAGCCAGGATAAAAAACTAGTAGACATTGCCATGTGCCTTCCCAGCTGAGAAAGAAACCCTAAACATCATTGGCCCTTTCTTGAATCAAGGTATCTTTCCCTGGCTGCCTTAGTTTGGACGTTTCATAGCTTTAGAACTGTGAGCTTCCAACTTAATAAGTTCCCTTTTTAAAGGCTGTTCTATTTCTGGTATATTGCATGCTGACAGCTTTAACAAACTGAAACAGTATGGTTTTGGCAGGAGGGTCTCCGAAGATATGATTGACCCCAATCAGATTTTCTTAGACAAGACAAGCCTAGGACTCAAAAAGAGGGTGTAACCAGTGTCAAGGTTCTATGGGGATGAGACCCAGCAGGGTGACAGTCATAATTCTGTGCTTTTCTGTCTGGCCCAGCAAATGGAGCTTGTCGGCCCACTTCTCCCCATTGGTGTAAAGTAGTACAGTGCCTTTAGTTTTCAGCAGAGCTTGTTCCTATAAGGGGCATGGTTCAGACAGAAGCTGCGGTGAATGCAGCTTAAAATTTCTGATTTCCAGTTCCTTGTGTCTAAATTCTCTAAATACATTTGCAGCCTTGTGCTGGGCCTTGGCACCCCTTCTTTTGGGGTTGGGGGGAAGCCACTCTTCAGCCCTTGTTCCCTGCTGGCTGGAAATGTTCCAGGTCTCTTAAGCAGCTCACTGTTCGCCCCCACCCCCACCAGAAACATGTTTGAGTCAGGCTGGGCTCTGATTTTTGTAGATGGAAACTTCTGTTTCTGAGACAGATTCTGGTCTCCACTTTTGGGAGGTTGAAGCTTCTGCTGATATACCAGCCCCTGGGGACTAAAATCTCTGAATGAGACCTGCACTTGTTCTGGGTTCTGCCCCCCTTTTATTGGGAAAGAAACACCCTTCAGGGAATTATCTCCTTCACCTGATTACTTGCTTTATCTCACTATCATTCCTTGGGTCCACCCTTGTCTTAGGTAGGGCTGAAAACTGAGAAAGACTGCTGCTTTCTTTAATGGGTTGCTAAAAAGTGAAGAAGAAAAAAAAAAAGAGAAAAAAATCATTTTCATGTCAGGTCCTTAACCTCTTCCCTCCCTGCCCCCTAGGTTTGCCAATCTAAAGTAGGAGTTGTACCTACCTCCATCTACTCCTTTTCTTGGGGCCCAGCCCTTTGACAGTATCCTGAGTTCATCTAGCTCTAAAAGCATCTGTTGTTTTTCTATTTTTCATCAGACCTGCCTCCTAGCTACTAGGGATAGGCCTCCTAGTTTTTCTCATGTTTGTCCTGTAGATTTATCTGTGTTTGGAACTTGTATTCAACAGTCCGAATGTGTTAATCAAATCCTAATTGGAGCTTGATTAAGCTCTTTTTCCCTTGCTCCTACTAGAGAGGGCTTCTGTTTCTCACCAGGGTGAGACTCCAAGATAGGCTGCTATGTCCATGGGAGAGGGCACCAGCCTCCATGGTGCGAAAGTTTACTTAAAGTTCTGTGCATGATCTCGCTCTTCTGCTGATGCCAGGCTGGTGTCTAGAGTGTGTCTGATCACAGAAGTCCCCAAAACCATTGTTCCAGACTATTTCTGGCTATTTACTAGTTGCACTTGAGGATGAACTAACTCCCCCACCTGCCTATACTGCCATCTTGCCCCACCTCCAAACTAGACATCTCTAATTCATTTACATTAAAGTCATGCTGATAATACAGGACTTTCCTCTCCCATTTTGCTGCTTAGCCTTTGTAATGCTTTAACCATTTTTGTCCCACACTTCCATTAATGCCTACTTTTATATTTATTTGTTTTTTTGTGTCGTAACATGTTGAGTGCCTTCATATTTCTTTATGGGTGTAGTTTTTAATCTATTTTTTTGCAGTTATTATGGGGCTAAAATTTAACATCCTACATACAGAGCAGCCATATTTGGTTTGATGCTAACTTAATTTCAAAATCATGCACATATATTTTTCCTGTAATACTCTGTCCCCTCACCATTTTTTGTATTCCTCACTTATATATTCCTACATTGTATGTGCCCAAACCTAGACTCATCATTACTTAAAATGCATTTGCAATTTAGCACCTGTTGAAAGTAAGAAGTGTAAATACCAAACAGTAACATACAATAATTCTGATATTTATATAATTACCCAAATGGATACCTTTAACCCAGGTCCTTCTTTCTTTCTTTCTTTCTTTTTTTTTTTTTTGTGGATGGTAACATTTTTTGAAAGTTTTTTTTGTGTGTGTGAAATATAACATATATACAACACATTTCCAAGTACATTTTAACAAGTAGTCATAGAATAGATTTTAAAGCTTGATATGGGTTACAGTTCCACAATTATTTGTTTCTTCTTTTCCTTCTAGCCACTCCAACACACTGGAGACCAACAGAAATATTAATATAATGATTCAGCAGTTATAGTCATTGTTATGTAATGCCCTAGGTATTCTTTAGGATTGGCGGGAATGGTTTTGGCTGGGTTTTGGTATGTAGGTCTTTATTTCTTTATGCTGCTTTGAACCACTGTTTAGTGTCCTTTCCTTTCAGTTTGAAGAACTCCCTTTTACCTTCCTTGTAGGACAGTTCTAGTGTGTGGAATTCCCTCAGCTTTTGTTTAACTGAGAATGTTTTAATCTCTCCCTCCTTTTTCAAAGGAAGTCTCTCTGAATATAAAATTCCTGGTGGGAAGTTGCTTCTTTTAACACTTCAAGTATTTCAATCCACTTTCTTCTTATCTCCATGATTTATGATGATAAATTGGGAGTCCACTATACATAATATGTTGCTTTTTTCTTACAGGCTTCAGAACCCTCTCCTTATCCTTTGCATTCAATAGCGTGATCAGTATTTGTCAGGGTTTATTTTTCTTCATGTTTATTTTGTTTCATGTTCACTGGGCTTCTTGCATCTGCAGATTCATGCTTTTTTTTTTTGCTAAGTTTGGGGAGTTCTCTTTCTTTATTTTGCTTGCCCCTTTATCTCTTTCTTCCCCTTCTGAGATACCCATAATACATATATTGGTGTACTTGACCGTGTACTGTAGCTATCCTAGGCTATTTTCACTTTTAATATTTCCTTTTTCTTGCTGCTCCTCAGACTAACTCATTTCAAGCTTCCTGTCTTTAAGCTCACTGATTTTTTTCTCCTCCCAGCTGCACTTTGTTCTTGAAACCCTCCTCGGCATTTCTTTTTCATTTCAGGTATTGTGGTCTTCAACTCCAGTCTGTTTGACTCCTTTTAATATTTTTATTTTTATTTTTTGGAGGATTTGCATGGTCTGGGAATCAAACCTGGGCCTTCCCCATGAAAGGTGAGCATTCTATCACTGAAATATCCATGCACCCAGTTCCTTTCAATATTTTAATCTCTTTACTTAGACTCTCATATTTTCATTCATTAATTCCCTGATACACTTTAATTCTTTCTCTACACTTACTTTAATCTCTTTGAGCCTTTTTAAGGACATGTTTTTAAAGGTTTTGTTCAATAAGTCCATGTTCTCATCTTCTTTGCTGGTATTTTCTGTATTTTATCCTCTTACTGTGGATGAGCCTTCATTTTCTGTTTCTTTTTTTTTTTTTTGTCTTATACTCTTTGGTTAAACACTGTACATTTTAATATTTTAAAAAGTTAACTCTGGAATTTATTTCCTGAGGTTTTTGTTTCTTGGTTTTGTAAACAGCTGGCGACAAGACAGATTTTCCTGACCTTGTGCCCAACAGGAAGGTCTGTCCAAAGCGAATACAACGTGCAGGGTTTTCCCTGCCTTTCTGGGCTTCTGTCTTGTCCAGAGCTTTTTTTTGTTGTGAGTATTTTTTTATAGATAACATATCAGATTTTTAAATGTCATTTTTAACATTTTTTAATTATGAAATATATATACACAAAAAGGCAATGCATTATCAAGTACATTTTAACAAGTAGTTATAGAACAGATTTTCAAGTTTGGTATGGGTTACAGTTCCCCAATTATTCATTTTATCTTCTAGCTGCTCCAAGACATGAGAGACCAACAGAAATATCAATACAACGATTCAGCAGTCATACTCATTTGTTAAATCCTATCTTCTCTGTTATACTCCTCCTTCTCTTTAAATCATATATACATAAAAGCATTAAACTTCAGAGTACAGCACAACAATTAGTTGTAGAACACATTTCAGAATTTTGTATGAGTAACAATTCCATAATTTTAGATTTTTATTTCTAGCTCTCTAAGGTACTGTGGGCAAAAGAAATAACAGTATAATGATTCAGCACTCATACTCATATGTAAAACCCTATCTACTCTGTATAACCCCACCGTCACTTTTGACCCTTCTCCCACTCTCTAGGAACATTTGGGATATGGCCAGTCTAATTTTTTCATGTTGGAAGAGGCTGTCAATAATATGGGATAGGGGATGGAATTAGGTGATATTCTAGAGAGGCTGGCCCCTCTGCATTTCAGGACTTATCTGGTGCAAGGACCTATCTGGAGGATGTAGGTTTGGGAGAGTTACTCCAGTACATGGAACATTTGAAGAATCTTATATAATGCCTTAAGTATTCTTTAGGACTGGTAGGAATGGTTTTGGTTGGAGTTTGGCAAGTTATGATATGTAGCAATGTCTAACTTAAGCATGCATAAGAGTGACCTCCAGTGTAACCTCTCAACTCTATTTGAATTCTCTCAGGCACAAATACGTTATTTGTTACATTTCTTTTCCCCTCTTTGGTCAGGATGGCATTGTTGATCCTGTGGTGCCAGGGCCAGGCTTATCCCCGGGGGTTGTCTCCTGTGCTGCAGAGAGACTCTCACCCTGGATGTCATGTCCCATGTAGTGGGGAATGCAATGGTTTTGCTTGCAGAGCTGGGCTTAGAGAAAGAAAGACCACATGTGAGTAACAAAAGAGATATTCCAGAGGTGATTCAGGCATAGGTTAAGCTTCTCTGCGACATACATAAGCTTCACAAGAGCAAGCCTGAAGATCAAGGGCTTGGCCTATTGATATGGGTGTCCCTAATGTTTGGCACAGTATCTGGCCTTTCCCCAATGTTAAAGTTTAACATTCCGTAATTTTTCTCCCATCCCTCAAAGAACTTTGCCAATATATCTTTTTTTAAAAAAACTTTTTGAATTGTATAATATAACATATATACAAAGTAAGGGGGGAAAAAGCAATAGTTTTCAAAGCACTCTTCAACGAGTAGTTATAAGACAGATCCTGGAGTTTGTCATGGGCTACCATACCAACCCCTCTAGGAGGCTAGAAGGAATAAATATTTTTTTTTTATCAACAAAATCAACTCCCCCCCCCCCTTTTTGTGAAAAATAACATATATACAAAAAAACAATAAATTTCAAAGCACAGCAGAATAGTTGCAGAACAGATTTCAGAGTTTGGTATGGGTTATAATTCCACAATTTTTGGTTTTTACTTCTAGCTGGTCTAAGATGCTGGAGACTAAAATAATTATCAATTTAATGATTCAGCAATCATAATCATTTGTTAAACCCTACCTTCTCTGTATAAGTCCACCAACACCTTTGATCTTTCTACCAACTCTTTAGGGGTATTTGGGCTATGGCCATTCTAAATTTTCATGTTGGAAGGGGCTGTCAATAACATTTGATAGGGTGGTGGAACTAGCTGATGTTCTGGAGAGGCTGGGCCCTCTAGGTTTCAAGACTTTTCTGGTCCTGGAACCCATCTGGAGATTGTAGGTTTCTGGAAAGTTACCCTAGTGCATGGAACCTTAGTAGAATCTTATATATTTCCCTAAGGTGTTCTTTAGGATTGGGTGGAATGGTTTTGGTTGAGGTTTGGCAAGTTATGATAAGTAGCAATGTCTAACTGATGCTCGTATAAGAGTGGCCTCCAGAGTAACCTCTCAACTCTATTTGAACTCTCTTAGCCCTTGATATTTTATTAGTTACACTTCTTTTTCCCCTTTTGGTCAGGATGGAATTGTTGATCCCAAGAGTTTATATATTATGATTATGATCCCAAGGTGCCAGTGACAGACTCATCCCTGGCATTCATCTCCCACACTACCAGAGAGGTTTTCTCCCCTGGATGTCATGTGCCAGGTAGGGGGGAGGACAATTGTTTCACTTGTGGAGTTGGGCTTAGAGAGAGAAAGGCCACATCTGAGCAAAAAAAGAGTCTGGTGGTGACTCTTAGGCATATCTATAGGTCAGCTAAGCTTCTCTGCTACATACATAAGCTTCACAAGAGCAAGCCTCAAGATCACGGGCATGGCCTATTGATTTGGATGTCCCTAATATTTGGCACAGCATCTAACATTTCCTTGGTGATAAAGTTTAACGGTACCATAATTTTTTCCCATCCTTAAAGGACTTTGCCAATACTTTTTGATTACCTGCTTAATATACTCTGGGATGTATCCAGGCATTACATTAAGCTGTGCAGAATTAAAGGTTCACATTCTTATTCTGGGTTCCTTGTATCTGTACTGTTTAAATGACCTATCTAGACAGGCTGAGTTAGAATATGTGCTACAGAAAATGCAGGTTCTGCACATAATAAAAATTTCTCCCTTTGGTCTCAAAGAGTGAGTGAAGTTCTAAAATACATACAATGTCTTCCTTACCCCTGTGTTCTGAATTACCTTAATCCTGACTGCATCAGCTTCATTCTTATCTCTAGATACCAGATTATATATGTATAAAACAGCCCCTCAAAATTCAGAAATAACAATTACCACTCCAGACTAAGTGTGATTACTATAAGAGTTTACCATCTAGGCCTCAGTTTTCTTATAAGTATTTTCTAAATGAGATCATGCAATATTTGCTCTTTTTTGTTTTTGACTTATTTTGCTTTACCAAAATGTCCCACAGGTTCATTCACTTCGTTGCATGCCTCACAACTTTGTTCCTTTTGGTTACTGTTCTGTATTCAGTCACATGTTTACACCATCATTCATCAATCTACTTCTCAGTCAGTGCATCTTTCAACTGCCTCTATCTACTGGGCTTCATATGTAATGTCCAAAGCCAACAGTCCAAACACTCTCAATTTTAGATAATTTCATTGTTCCCAGAAAAAAGATAAACACACCCTTGCCAAATAGAAAATCCAAACTTCCCCCTAACTTTTCTCCCTCCACCCATTATGGACCCCTTGGTATTGCTGCGGTATTGTTGATGTTTTCCTGTTAAACATTAGCCCCGAGCATGAAATATCATTTTCCCTCTATACCCAGAAATTATACACTCTTTGTACAAGATTCGTACCCTTGCAATATTTCATGCAAGATCTTATTCTTATTTGTAGTGTTAATTGGTGGGACACATGAGTCTCTACAACCCCTTTCAATCCTGTTCACCTTCAACATATTACTTATAGACCTACTAGTGAACTGCCTTCACTTTTCCCTTACAATTAAGTTAAACTTCATTAGCAAACTATTCACCCATCTCAAGCTTCTGTGTATCTCTAGGTCCCCTATATTCTATATTATAAGCTTCTGATTTTTTCTTTACCATGGTCATAAAAGTGTAATCATACAGAATCTATCCTTTTGTGTTTGGCTTATTTCATTCTGAATTATGTCCTCAAGACCCATCCATCTTGTCCTATGGTTCAGGATATTATTTCATCTTACTGCTGCATAATATGTATATGCCACATTTTTAAAATCCACTTGTCTGTTGATGAGTATTTGTATTGTTTCCATCTTTTAGCAATTGTGAATAATGCTGCTATGAAATCGGTGTGCAAATGTTTGTTTGTGTCACTGCCTTCAGCTCTTCTGGGTATATACTGAGTAGTGCTATTGCCGGATCATAGGGCAACTTGAAATTTAGTTTTCTGAGGAACCACTAGACTGCCTTCCATAGTGACTGTACCATTATACATTCCCACCAGTAGTGCATAAGTGTCCCAATTTTTCCACATCTTCTCCAACATTTGTAGTTTCTTATTTATTTAATAGCAGCCATTCTTGTATGTGTGAGGTGTTATCACATAGTAGTCTTGGTCTGCCTTTCCCTTATAACTAATGAGAATGAGCATCTCTTCATGTGCTTTTTAGCCATCTGTATTTGATCTTCATTAAATGCCTATTCAAATCTTTGGCCCACTTTATAATTGGCTTGTTTGTTCTTTTGTTGTTTAGTTGTATGATTTCTTTATGTATATAGGATATCAAACATTTACCCAATGTGTGATTTCCAAATATTTTCTCCCATTGAGTTGGCCGCCTCTTCACCTTTTTGACAAAGTCTTTTGCAGTGCAAGAGCATTTGATTTTGATGAATTCCCATTTATCTATATTTTTCTTTGGTTGCTTGTGCTTTTGGGTGTAATGTTTAGGAAGCTACGTCCTTTTACTAGGTCTTGAAGATGTTTCCCTACATTTTCTTCTATGAACTTTATGACACCGGTTCTTACATTTAGGTTGATCCAATTTGAGTTAATTTTTGTATGGGGTGTAAGGTAAGGGTCCTCTTTCATTCTTCTAGCTATTGATATCTAGTTCTCCCATTCCTACTTATTGAACAGACTATTTTGTCTCAGTTCAGTGGACTTGGCGGCCTTGTCGAAGATTAGTTTATCATAGATTTGGTGGTCTATTTCTGTGCTCTAGATTTGATACCATTGGTCAACACTTCTATCTTTGTGCCAGTACCATGCTGCTTTGACCACTGTGGATTTATATGTTTTAAAATTGGGGAATCTTAATCGTCCCACTCCATTCTTCTTTTTTTAGTATGCTTTTAGCTATTCAGAGTCTCATTCCCTACCAGATGAATTTAGTCAGTAGCTTTTCCAAGTCTTCAAAGTAGGTTGATGGACTTTTGATTGGTACTGCATTGAATCTATAAATCAATTTTGAGTAGAATTGACATCTTAACTACATTTAACCTTCCTTCCCATAAGCATGGAATGTCTTTCTACTTGTTTAGATCTTCTTTGATTTATTTTAACAATGTTATGTAGTTTTCTGTGTACAAGTCCTTTGTATCCCTAGTTAAGTTCAATCCTAGTTACTTAATTCTTTTAGTTGCTATTTTGTATGGAATTTTTCCTTAATTGACTCCACAGTTAGGTCACTACTTGTGTATAGAAACATTACTGATTTTTGCACATTAATTTTATAACCTGCCACCATGCTGAATTTGTTTATTAACTCAAGTAACTTTGTTGTAGATTTCTCAGGATTTTCTAAGTATAGAATCATGTCATCTACAAATAGTTAAAGTTTGACTTCTTCCTTTCCAATTGGAATGCCTTTTATTTCTTTTTCCTGCCTGATTGCTCTCACTAGAACTTCTAGTTCAATGTTGAATAATAGTGGTGACAGAGGGCATCCTTGTCTCGTTCCTGAACTTAGGGGGAAAGCTCTCAGCCTCTCACCATTGAGTACAATCTGGCCATGGGTTTTTCATATATGCTTTTTGTCATGTTAAGGAAGTTACCTTTGATTCCTACCTTTTGAAATGTTTTTTTTTTTTTTCAGAAAAGGATGTTGAATTTTGTTGAATGCTTTTTTCAGCATCAATCAGGATGATCCTATGATTTTCCCTTTTCAATTGTTAATGTGCTGTATTACATAACTGATTTTCTTGTGTTGAACCATCCTTACATTCCTGATATAAACCCCACTTGTTCATGGGGTATAATTGTTTGAATGTGTTGTTGGATTAAATTTGCTAATGTTTTGTTGAGAATTTTTGCATCTACATTCATTAAGGAGATTGGTCTGTAGTTTTCCTTTCTTTCCTCAATTTTTTGGAAAAGTTTGAGCATGATTAGTGTTAGTTCTTTTTGGAATGTTTGATAAAATTCCCTGTGAAGTCATCCAGCCCTGGGCTTTTCTTTGTGGGAAGATTTTTGATGACTGTCTGAATCTCTTTACTTGTGATTGATTTGTTGAGAAATTCTATTTCTTCTTGAGTCAGTGTAACTTGTTTGTGTGTTTACAGGAATTTGTCCATTTCATCTAAGTTGTGTAGTTTGTGGTGTATAGTTGTTTCTAGTATTCTCTTATGATTTTTAAAAAAATTTCTTCAGGGTCTGTTAAAATGACCTGTTTCTCAATTCTGATTTGATTTATTTTCATCCTTTCTCTTTTTTCTTTGACAGCCTTTCTAGTAACCCATTGATTTTATTGATTTTTCTCAAAGAAACAACTTTTGGTTTTATTGGTCTATTGTTCTCTTGTTCTCCCATTCATTTAACTCTGCTTTAATCTTTGCTATTCTCTTCTTCTATTTGCTTTGGGGTTAGTTTGCTGTTCTTTCTCAAGTTCCTCCAGATGAGCAGTTAAGTCCACAATGTTTGTGCTTTCTTCTTCTTCTTGCTTCTTTTTTTTTAAATGGGCAAGCACTAGGAATTGAACCCAGGTCTTCATCATGGCAGGTGAGAACTCTGCTACCAAGCTATCATGGCCCACCCTCTTTCTTCTTTTTTAATATAGGCATTTAAGGCAATAAATTTCCCTCTCAGCACAGCCTGTGCTGCATCCCATAAGTTCTGATATGTTGTAGTTTAATTTCCATTCATCTCCAGATAGCTACTGATTTCTCTAACAATTTCTTCTTTAACCCACTGGTTGTTTGAGAATGTATTATTTAATTTCCATATACTTGTGAAAGTTATTGTTTTTTGGCTATTTTTGATTTGCAGCTTCATTGCATTGTGATCAGAGAAAGTGCTTTGAATAGCTTCAATGTTTTTAAATTTATAAAACCTCTTTTGAGCCCCAGCATATGATCTATCCTAGAGCATGTTCCATGAGCACTAGAGAAGAATGTATATTCTAGTGTTTTGGGGTGTAACAACCTATTATGTCTAATTCATTTATCAAATTGTTAATGTTTTTTAATTCCTTGTTGATCTTCTGTCTGGTTATTCAGTCTATAGAGGAGAATGGTGTACTGTAGTCTTCTACTATTATTGTTGAAAGATCTGTCTCTCCCTTCAGTTTGACAATGTCTGTCTCATGTACTTTGGAGTACTTTGATTGGGAGCATAGACATTGGTGATTATTATTTCTTCTTGGTGAATTTTCCCTTTTACTAATATATAGCGTCCTTCTTTATCTATGATGTCTTAACATTTTAAGTCTATATTGTCTGATATTAGTATAGCTACTCCTGTTTTATTTTAGTTACAGCTTGTGTGAAACATCTTTTTCCATCCTTTCACTTTCAATCTATTTGCATCCTTGTGTCCAAAATGAGTCTTTTGTAAGCAGCATATAGTTGGATTATACTTCTTAATCCATTCTGCCAGTTTGTCTTTTAACTGGTATGTTCAGTCCATTAACATTCAAAGTTATTACTGTAAAGGCATTTCTTGAATCCATCATCTTATCCTTTGAATTTTGTCAGATCTATATATTCTTTTCCCTCCCTCTCTTTTTATGCTTTAGGTTACTCTTACTGGCACTATTCAATCTGTGCTCTCCTCCATACCGCCCTCTCCTGTCTTTTTTTTTTTTTCACAGCCAGCAGAACTCCCTTAATATTTCTTGTAGAGCTGGTCTCTTGTTATTTGAAAAATTTAATCTCTCACTCAGTTTTGAAGGACCGTTTGGCTGGATACAGAATTCTTGGCTGGAAGTCTTTGTCTTTCAGGTTTTAAATATATCATACCACTGCTTTTTCAGCTCCATAGTGCCAGTTGATTAGTCAAAATTCAGTCTTTTGTGGTTTCCCTTGTATGCAGTAGATTGTTTTTCTCTTGCCATTTTCAGAATTTTCTCCTTCTCTTCAGCGTTTGACAGACTGATTTTTATGTGTGTCTTGGGGTAGGCCTATTTGCATGTATTCTACCTGGATTTCATTGGTCTTCTTTGATTTGCATATTTATGTTTTTTTACAGGTTGGGACGTTTTTCCCCTTTATATCCTCCACTAATCTTCCTAGCCCTTCACTATTCTCTTCTCCTTCTGGGATGCCAATGATTCTTATATTTGTGCACTTTATTTTGTCTATCATTTCTCTGAGATCTGATTCAAATTTTTCCATAATTTTTTGTCATTTGCTCTTTTGTGTGTTCAAAATTAGTTGTCCTGTCCTCTAGTTTGCTTATTCTTTCTTCTGCCTCTTCAGATCTGATGTTGTGTGTCTCTAGCATATTTTTTATTTGGTCTACAGCATCCTTAACTTCTGTGATATCTATTTTTCTCTTTATTCTTTCATATACCTCTTCATGATCTTCTAGTATCTTCTTGATCTCTTTTATGTCATTAATCATCCCACTACTTGTATTTAGTAAAGTTATATGAACATTTTTGATTAGTTGTTCCAAATTCTGTCTCCTCCAGTGTTTGAATTTGGTCATTAGACTGAGCTATATCTGTCTGCATCTTCATATGGTTAGTGATCTTCTGTTGTCTTTGATGCATGTCAATATCTTGATATGGTTACTTTGGATATTGATTTCTTTTAGTAGTCTATAGCTTTGTATTGTGGGATAGGTGTGCAGCAGTATGCAGGGCATGTGAAGGGGCATAATCAGTGCAGTGATGATTTGTGGTACAGGTATATGCATGGGTCCAGGACTCTACACTGGTGCCTGTGAGCATAGGGTGGGAGTCACAGTGTTTTGGTCATGCATTGTAGGAGCCATGGGGAAGAGGTGCAGCTCAGGCAGGCCTTGAAGCACAGGAGCCAGGTGTGGTGGGGGACACAGAGGTAGGGAGTGGTGGAAGGTGGATAGGGAGCTGAGTGAATGCACAGGGGCTGGTGTGTGGGCAAGATGCGGGTGGGTGCATGAAGTGTGTATGTCATGGGTGTCAGGGTGTGGGATACAGGGAACAGAAGTCGGGGCACAGGAAGATTGGGGCATGGGTGTGTCCTTGCACAGGGGGGCCGGGATGCGGTTGTGCAAATGTGTAGGAATAGGTTGCAGGTTGCAGAGGTTGTGGGACGTGTGTCAGGTGTGATTATGGGTGGGTGGAGCCCTGATGTGGGCCCATAGGTGCAGAGGTGGAGTCTAAATGTGCCTGCTAGTGCAGGGTGGAGGCTATGTAGCACAAATGTGCCTGAGAGCACCTGCTAGGTGTGGGAGAAGGGCTCTTGTACCATGGGGTATGACAAGGTTGTGCATGTGTATGGGGAAGGGTGGTGGGGCACAGGGGTCAAGAATTCTGGGCAAGGATATGTGGGTGCCTGACAGTGAGGAGATTGCTGTCCTGGTGTGTGGATCTGGGGGACAGGGCCCTGGTGTGCACATGTGCGGAACTCAGGGGCAACAGGGTGGAATTGTGCCTGCATGGGCTGGGGGTAGGTGTGGCCCAGATGTGCAGGTCAACAATTGCCCAGAACTGAGAGGGCATGGCATAAGTGGGTGCATGCATGTGCATGTGTCTGGGTGGGTCTGATGCTGATATGTGCATGCACGGAGCTCAGGAGGTACCAGGTGGAGTTGCACAACTGTATGGGCTGGGTGCAGGTGTGGCCAAGGTATGAAGGTGAGTATCTGCAGCCCAGATGTGCAGGTGACTTCTTGCAGGAGACAAGAAGTGGGAGGTGGGGGTCAAGGGGCTGGCCACAGGCACGAGGGTCTTGGCAAGGGCGGGGCAACACTGTTTACTTGGGTTGGAGAGATGGGTCAGGCTGGGACAGGCTTGTACACATGCACAGGGTGGGGTTGTGGGGCAGAGATGCATGGGGAAGGGGTCAAGACAAGGGTGCTTGGAGCATGGTGGGGGGGCAGGTGACAGGGTTCAAGTACATGGGGTGTGAGGGAGTTGCCAGTCACAGGGTGGGGGTGGTGTGTGTGAGGGCAGTGCATTCAAGGAAGGTGGCTTGGCTTACTTCTTTGTCCCAGTCTCCCTGTCAGTGCACTCCTCAGGGCTCTGGATATCTGCCTGGAAATGGCTGCACTAGGCTGTTTGCACTAGCTGGCTAGTCTCCCATTCTCTGCATCTCAATTTTTCTGCTTTTTCAACCAGGGCCTCCCTATGTGATGTAGAAGACACTCCCAGGTCACTTACACCCTGGAATCACTCTCCTGGTCTTTTTCTGTCCCTTCTCTAGCTGTTCTTTGGAGCAGGGTGAACTTGACCTGTCCTATTCCACCATTTTCCCAGAAGTCTGTGAGTTCTTTTTGACTTTGGTCATCTTCTCTGTTTCCCAGGAGCGCAACTCTTTTTTCTAAGAGTTTGGAGCAGGCACGCCTTTTAACCATACTGTCTTCATATATAGTTTCTTTCATTCCTTTTGTGGTCTTTAGTTCCTTTGGCCTGGAGGGCAAGTTCTGGGAGGATGGTTTTCCAGGAGAGGACTTTGCCAAATCAGTCTTCTCAGTCATAACAGGGCCAGGATCTCAAGAAGGAGGTGCAAATCAGTTCCAAAATGCCCTGAAAGGTGGATCAGGAATGGTGAAAAGACTTCTCTGATGGCTCCCAAAGGTATAATTCCCTGATCTGTCCAGAAAATGCAACCATTCAACTAACTATCCCCTGCAGCCTTGAGGAAGCACTGCAGCTTTGACTCTCCACCACCTCTGCCTTGTCTCAGTCTGATTGAAACAAAGTTTCATACCTTTGTTCCAGGTGAGTTGAAACGATAGCTGCCCTATGAGCTAGGCCCCCAGCCAACTGATTCACTAATCAAAAGCCATGGTCAATGATCAGCCTTGCCTACCCTGTTCAGGGCAAGAGGAGGTTTATGTCCCTTTCTGTCACCAGTGAGCTATCCAGAGACTGTACCCCAAGGTGGCTTGCCATGAAAGTAGGGAGATGGGATGGATACCAGTAGCCATCATGTAGAAAGAGAAAGTTACTGTTCTTTACTACAGTTTATTAACTGCTCTTCTATGATAAAACCGGTTGGATGTCTGAGACCTTCTGTGTTATTTGTAAAGTGCAGATAATATTACCTACCTCACATAGATGTTGTAATTTTGTGATTTACACAGCAGTGTGCCTGACACCTTAGCAGCTATACAATCTTGAGCAAGACTGCTTATTTTCCTAATTCTCAATGTCCTCACTCATAAAATGAATGTTGATGAATTCTATCTAATTATATTATTGCAGAGAATCAATTAAGATATGTGGAAATGCAAGTAATTTTGCATCCAAGCGCAAATAAGAATAATACAAACAACATTCTGTGATGATATCACTTCATTTTTTTCCACTGTAGGTATCATAATCTTGAGTGAAATTTATCACTCACCAGTAAAAAATATGCTATGCATTTCAGCATGTATTATATACATCATTGCTGGCCTAATGTTCCCATTGCACCCCCCTCCCATTTTTTCTTCTATCATTCTACTTTCAGTTTACATTATCATATTGGATTATATATATCCTTGTAAATCATTTTAGATTATTCCTTGGTAAAGGTTGGGTAAACAGACATTTCTAGTTATTCTCAAATTGCCATATTAGATTCTCATAGTCCAGATATTATCCATACCCTAATAACAGATCCTGAAATGTGTTTGGTAGGATTTTAGCACATGTCATCTAAAAATAGAGTCAAGCAATTTCTCTACTATGATTCCTTTCAAAGACTTTAACATGTAACTATAAATTGTCATTTCCAGTCAGGACACAGAACACAGAGTTTCTCAAACTTAGTTTTGCCAACTCAGAGTTTTACTGGAAGCACAATGGTTAGTTGAGACTAATTGAACCTTCACTCTAGCAGTTCCTTTCATAGACCAGGCTGAGCACAAGATGCTGGACGAGTGTGAGGGATTTGAAAGAATTTTTAGCAATTTAATTACTTATGATACGTTCAAGTTGAAATTTTTTTTAATTAGCCAGGCTTTCTTTATAAAAGAACTATGAGAACATTTGTTTTGTACGACATCGATGCATGCTAAAAAAAATAGGTGTTGCATAAATTTAATAATTATCATTCTAAATCAGAATTTACCAAAGGGAAGGTCAGATATACAAAAAACTTGATTAATGAGTTTGTCAATACTGGAATAAATATGGAGAGAGAGTATTATTGTTTATGCCTATGTTCATTCAACAATTATTGATTGCCTGCTATTTTCATTTTCAAAATTCTGTGTCATCTAGGATAACAATGAAGTTGATAACATTTTGACGTAGTGAAATGACTGAGAAGGACTTTTGAAAATGGGAGAAACTAGAAGGGACTGGATGGGGATGGAATTATCCCAGGGAATATGGAAAGAACTAAAGGAATAAGAGGGAATAAGGTATAGCACTCTGTTTTCAAGTAAGATTTAACAGCAGGCCAACACTTACTTACATGAATAAATTATAAAAAGCTGGGCAATTGAAAAGAAATCTAGTTTTAGATGCATAAGAAAATTGTAGAAACAACCAGGACTAGATGCACTAAAATTTCAGACAAGAGAGAATCTGTTTTTAGGAAAACTGAATATCTATAGCCATTTTTTTGCCATAGGGACATTTGCCAATTTAGTGTGAGCTGAGAATCTGGGTTAACTCACACAAAGACATAACAAGGGCAGGAAAAGAAACCAGCAAAATTTTTGAAGGTAGTGTGGGGGATAGCATGTCAAAATGGAAAAAGTAAGTCTTCGAACATGAAATCACCTTCCTCCATGGATTGAAACTGAGAAATTTAGCCAGCAAGTGTCCGCAAGACACTTTCGAAAGTGAAAAATCATCTGGTCTCACTGTACCAAGGAAACAAATTCCTATCAGGAAGGAAGGCCTATATTAAGCCTTTGTCCTATTTTTTAGAATTTTTAGTGAGATATCTTCACACACCATAATATCCATCCAAAGTACACAATCAGTGGTTCACAATATCATCACATAGTTATATATTCATCACCATGACCATTTTTGAACATTTGCGTTACTGCAGAAAATGAAAAAAAAAAAAAAAAAACTCCAAGTATCCTATACCCTTTACTTCTCCTTCTTATTGACCACTAGTATTGTAATTAATCCAACTTTTTAAACATTTTAAAATTGTAAAATATAAACTGTATACAGAGAAAAAAGCAATAATTTTCAAAGCACATTTTGATGAGTTGTTATAGAACAAATCCCAGAGTTTGTCATGGGCTACCATTCTACCATCCCAATTTTTTCCTTCTCGCTGCTCCAACACACTGGAGGCTAAATGAAATACCAATATAGTGATTCAGTAGCCATACTCATTTGTTAAATTCCTGGGAATCATGTCCCACATTGCCAGGGAGACTTGGAAGTCATGACCCGTGTGTGGGGGTGGGGTGGGGGGGGGTGGGTAGTGAGTTTATTTGCATAGTTGGCTTAAAGAGAAAGATCGCATCTGAGCAATAAAAGAGGCTTTCTGAGGGTGACTCTTAGGCATAATTACATGCAGGCCTAGCTTTACCATTGCAGAAATAAATTTTATGAAGGCAAACCCCAAGATTGGGGGTTTTGCTTAATAAATTGGGAGTTCTCAATGCCTGAGTGAATATCACAATTTCCACAGGTGGGGAAGTATAATAGATTCACATTTTTTTCCATTCTCCCAAGGGAACTTTGCAAATACTTTTTTATTTTCTGCCCAACATATTCTGGAATGTATCTGGGTATTACATTAATCTGTAAAGAATAATAATATCTCACTCCCAATTCTAGGTTTCATGTAGTTAGGTTTTTTTAAATAAACTGACCAGACAGGTTATCTTAAATTGTATGCTACAGAAAATTTAAATTGAAAATTAAATTTCGACCAAATAAACATCTCTCCCTTTTTGTTTCCCACAGAGGTTGGATTTTTAAAATACAGACAATATCATCTTTTATCCTATATTCTGATTTACCTTAGTACTGACTTGGTCTATGTACTAGTTTGCTAGCTGCCAGAATGCAATATACCAGGAACGGAATACCTTTTTAAAAGGGGAATCTAAAAAGTTGCTAGTTTACAGTTCTTAGGCTGAGAAAATGTCCCAATTAAAACAAGTCTATAGAAATGTCCAATCAAAGGCATCCAGAGAAAGATACCTTGGTTCAAGAAGGCCAATGAAGTTCAAGGTTTCTCTCTCAAGTGAGAAGGCACATGGCAAACATAGTCAGGGTTTTTCTCTCAGCTGGAAGGACACATGGTGAACATGGCATCATCTGCTAGCTTTCTCTTCTGGCTTCCAGTTTCATGAAACTCCCAGGAGGCGTTTTCCTTCTTCATCTCCAAAGGTCACTGGATTGTGGATTCTCTGCTTCATGGTGCCGCAGCATTCTCTATTCTCTCTGAATCTCTCATTCTCCAAAATGTTTCCTCTTTTATAGGACTCCAGTAAACCAATCAAGACCTGCCCAAATAGGTGGAGACATGTTGTCACCTAATCCAGCTTAACAATCACTCTTGATTAAATCACCATCTCCAGGGAGATGATCTGATTACATTCTCAAACATACAGTATCGGACAGGATTATTCTGTCTTTATGAAATGAGATTTAGATTAAAACATGGCTTTTCTAAGGGACATACATCCTTCATCCTTTCAGACCAACGCATTCCACCCTCTGGACCCTAAAAAAGACATGTTTTCCCCATATACAAAATACATTAATTTCATACCAGTATCAGAAATCCTTAAACCATTTTAATAGCAATACACATGAAATACAAAATTAGAAACGTATAAACTCCTATTTAAGTTAGTTACAGGCATAGTCTGTTCTAAGGCAAAATTATCCTCTGTCTCTGGACCTATAAAAACTCAAAACAAGTTATTTGCTGCCAACATATAAAGGAGGAATAGTCATGGGATACCCATATGCCTTTCCATAATAATACATGCCTCGTCTCTATCTAGAGCTTCGTCAATGGCCAAAGACAGGGTAGATGTGGCTATTAAAATAGACAGCAAACTCAAAGCAGGAGTCAAAATTAAATGATTCACAGAAATTTGTGACATTGGCTAGTAAATCATAGGGCACCTAGAAATACAATAGAAGGGCAGTCTACTAAATTCTTGTTCAAGCTGTATAAACAAAAGAGTTGAAGGTCAAGTGAACAGAAGTCTAACCTGAATTACAAAAACACAGTGTCATGGCCCCTTAATCATTTTCCAGACTTGAGACAGCTTACAGACCCAGAGCCCCTTTAATGAAGAGGAGGCCAGGTCCCTTTGGGGGAGGACCGGGTTACACTGCCACAAATTTATACCGTTAATCTTCCTCCAAGCCGTCCCCAAGGAGACCAACAGCCTTTTACCTGGGTAACTGTGCATTGGGAAAAAGGAAATGATCAGATATTTGGGGGATTATTAGACACTGGTTCAGAGTGACATTAATTCCAGGGGACCCAAAACGTCACTCTGGTCCACCAGTGAGAGTGGGGGCTTATGGAGGCCAGGTGATCAATGGAGTTTCTTTCACAGTGGGTCCAGTGAGCTCCCGGACCCATTCGGTGGTTATTTTCCCCAGCTCCAGAATGTATAATTGGTATATACCTACTGAGCAACTGGCAGAATCCCCACATTGGCTCTCTAACTCATGCAGTGAGGGCTATTGTGGTGGGAAAGGCCAAATGGAAGCCACTCGAACTGCCCCTACCTAGCAAAATAGTAAAACAGGAGCAATACCAGATTCCTGGAGGGATTTCAGAAATTACTGCCACTCTTAAGGACTTGAAGGATGCAGGGGTGGTGATTCCCACCACATCCTCATTCAACTCTCCTATTTGACCTGTGCAGAAAACAGATGGGTCTTGGAGGATGACAGTGGATTATCATAAGCTCAACCAGGTGGTAACTCCAATTGCAGCTGCTGTTCCAGATGTGGTATCATTGCTTGAGAAATCAATACATCCCTTGGTACCAGGAGTGGTTCTTAAGAAACCAGAAATTGATGTCCTGGAAAATTCTGGACTTCCAGGAAGGGAGACCACAGAGAATAGTGCCCTGTGTAGTGTCCTGTGTGAGGATTTAACCAAATGTGAAACCAGTCAGCCATTTCAGAGAAAGCCAGGATTGGACATGGAGTTATCCAGGAAGGATTTGTGGAAACTCCTTATGTCTGATGGGCATGATCCAAAGCTACTGCATAGAAAGCCAATGAGAGTGCTGTGGGACCTGTATAAACAAAGCCACTGCCAGTCTGGACTGGGGGGCTCAGAGAAGGGACACATTGGAGGAAAAATAACTTCAGAGGACAAACCGTGGAGCCTGAGGTCTGAGGTCAAGAAGCCTTGGGCCAGGAGAGTGTACCCACCCAAGCTGGTAAAGAGGGTGAGTTTGCCCTGAAGGGAAGGATGGGCCTTCCACCTAGTGCAGTGGAAGAGTCATGCCACCTCAGGCCTTGGAGAGGGTAAAGCACATTCCTTGGGGTTTGGGGAGAGCCTGGATGCCACCACATGGAGGGGCTGAGCATGTACCTGGAAGATGTCAGAGAGATCAGGTGCAGCCCTGATGCTTGGAGCCAAGAAAAAGGTGGTCTCCCCAAAGCCCCCCAAAGTTGCATTCAGAGAGAGACAGGCCTCTGCATAGGCCTTTGGAAAGGGTGGGACTGCTGCTTTCTTGCAGCTGCTCATTATTCTGTTATATGTACATACCATTTTTTCCCCTCCATTCATCAGTTAATGTACATTTAGGCCATCCCTCCATCCACTGCAAATTGTAAAAAATGCCACCATAAACACCAGTATGCGAATGTCTTTTTGTGTCCCTGCTTTCTGTTCTTCCAAGTCTTTTTCTACTAACAAGTTTGCAGAATAATGTGTCAAACCAATATTTAGTCTCTTATGGAACTGCTACTCTGCCCTCCAGAGGGGCTGCAGCATTCTACTTCCCTATGATATAATCACAAGGTTATGCCTAAGTTGTAATCACATAGTTATGCATTTACCACCACAATCTATGTGAGAGTGTTGCCATCTCTTCCACAAAGAGAGAAGAAGAGATTTCCATGTCCTTTTTCCTTTCAAAACATTTGCTTGATTTTGAAGCTACAAAAAGTTTAATTCTGGAGAGCTGAAGTGCTAAACTGTGAAAGGCAGAACTGGATTTTCTGAAATCTTTTACAACTAATGAGAGAATGGCTCATTAGCTTCAAAATTAAAAGTCCAGGAGAGCCATGGTATTGAAACAGCAGAAAGCCAAAAGTAAATTAAGTCTTAACTAAAGTTGCAACATTGCCAGGTCTGGCTGAATTCCTATTTGAAGTAATCAGCCTCTCACTCTATTTGTACAATAGTACAAGGGAAAATGTCTCTATAGCAAAAAGATATCTAACACTGGGTGTGAAGTTTAGGTTCTAGTATCAACTTGGTCAAGTGGATGATGCCCAGTTGTCTGGTCAGGCGAGCACTGCCTGATGATTGCTATAAAGATTTTTGTGGCTGGTTGATAAACTGTAAGGCTGGTGTATTAAATCATCAGTCAGTTAATTGTATCTATAGTTGATTTCATCTGCTATCAATCAAGGTATGTCTCCCACAAATGAAATAATCCAATCAGTTGGAAACTGTTAAGGAAGAAGAGAGACTTTTTCACTGTTTCTTTAGCCAGTGAATCTTTCCTGTGGAATTCATCGAGACTCTTCATTGGAGCTACCAGCTTTACAGCCTGACCTACAGATTTTGGACCCTTCCATTCCTATGGTTGTGTGAGACACTTTATAAATCTCATATTTACAGATATCCCCTATTGCTTCTGTTTGTCTAAAGAACCCTGACTAATATATTGGGATAGAAATACAACAAAACAAAACAATAAGCTAGAGATAAAATAGACAATAGAAGCAGAACTAAAGTCTGCACATAAAAAATTTTAAATATCTATGATTAAAATGTTCAGAAGTTAACATAAAAAGAAAATAAACAAAATAGATATAAGGTTGGAGAATTTTGCCAGATTATGGTATCTATAAAAACATCAAATTAGACACTTTAAAACTTAACATTCTGAAATAAAAAATTAATGAATGGATTTAATGATTGAATTAAATGATCAGAACATATAATTAGGTTACTATATGGAAGGAAATAAGTAATACACAAGCTGAATCAGAAAGAAAACAAAAAGCATGATAAAGACAAAAATTTTGGCCAATTTATTTCAACAAGAATGCAAAGACAACTAAATGGGAGGAAAGAATAATCTTGTCAACAAATGATGTTGGGACACCTGGATATCTGCATGCAAAAGGAAGAAGTTGAATTCCCTCACTCATGCCATATACAAAAATTAACTCAAAATAAATTACAGACTTAATGTGAAATCTAAAACAATAAAACTCAGGAAAAAAGTATAAAAATAAATCCTTATTACCTTGGATTTGGCAGTGTTTTCTTAGATATGATATCAAAGGCAGAAATAATAAAAGAAAAAACATAACTTGGGCTTCATCAGTATTAAAACTTCAGTGCTTCAAATGACTTCATCAAAAAAGTTTAAAACAACCCAGGAAATGGGAGAAAATATTTGAAAATCATTTATTTGGTAAAGAACTCAAATCAAAACAATATAATGGAATTTCAGAAGAAGAAGAAAATAACAGTGGAGGAGAAACACCACTTACTGTGTTAAAAAAGACATCAAGCCACAGATTTAAAAAGCTTAGAGAATCTCAATTCAGGATAAACAAAAAAGAAACTCTACACAAAACATCAGAGCAAAACTGCTTCAGCCAAAGACCAGTAGAAAATCTGAAGCAGCCATTGCAAAAAAAAAAACCACACATTATCTTGAAAGTAAATTATAAGAATGACAGCTGACTTTTCAATAGAGAGAATGAAAATCAGAAGAAAATGAGATGACATTTTTAAGTGCTGAGAAAAAACTGCCAACTTTATATACCTACCTCAAACATGAAAGTGAAATAAGGACTTTCTCAGATAAACAAAAAAGAATTTTCAAAAGCAGTTCCAAACAAAACAAGAGAGAATGAAACAAACAAACAAAACAAAAACTAAATAGAGTTCTCAGGAGGAACAGAAATGTTATCAGGTAGACTTTGAAATGTGGGAAGGAGTAATGAACACCAAAAGGGAAAGATGGGTGAGCAATTAGAAATGAAAACTGACTGTTAGAAACAACAATAATAGCATTTTGTGATATTTAAAATGCATACACAATAATAATAATGCAGGAGGTAGGATGAGACAGGTAGATCTAACAAGTTGTAAAGTTCTAGCATTATTAGTAAAATGGTAAAACTAATAATTTGAATCACATTTTCATAAGCCAAATATACATGTCATAATCATTAGAATGTCCAAAAAATTAAAATATAACTAATAATTCATGGTTTAAGACACTAAACAGAATGTGCTGTCAAAACTGCAAGTTCACAGAGACAAGTAAAGTTTGAGAATGTGTCAGGGTTAAGAGGAGTCTAAGGAGACATGTAGTTGTAGTTCCTGGATGACATCCTGGAAGAAAAAAATAAGATGTTAGGTAAATACTAAAGAATGAAGTATGGATGTCAGTTAATAATAAGGTATGAATATTATTTATTAATTGTAACAAATGTACCATACTAATATGAGATGATAACAATAAATGAAACTGGTTTCAGGATAGATAGGAACTCTTTTTGCTATCTTTGCACCTTTTTTTGTAAATTTTATTTAAAAAAAAGTAAATTTTATTTAAAAAACAAACAATTCTATCACTCCACCTATCATCCCATCTATACATCCATAGATGCTATCTGAAAATATACTCACCAAAACTCCTGTATATCGACAATTATAAAATCTTTGTCTGTAGCTCAGATTTGACCCTGATATCCAGATAAACACACACACACACACACACACATACACAAATACATATGGACACATAAGTACATGTAGGTACTATATGTATGGATTGCTATACAAGTGACTTGATCTGGGCATCTTTCAGGCATGTAAAATTCAACATTTCTCTGGAGATGATGAGAAATACTTAATTGATAATACTGTGACAATGTGCTGAAGGAGCATGCTTTTAATGCCATATAAGAATTCATTTGATGAATGTTTACTGGGTGACTAACATATGCCAGATGTTGTAGAGACTATCAATTTATAGATGAAGCAGAAATACACATATTCTGTCATCGAATAATTTACAATATATTGGGAAAGGCAGACACTAAGCACATAATATGATGAATCTGAAATAAAAGCTAAATTTGTCCATTTCCTGCAACTTGTGCTTACCTTTATTGTAACACTATCACATTTTATCTCATTTATGAAGTCACATATGTATCATTCTAATTATGCTGCACATGTAGTAGATCCTCAGTGAAAGTTTATGAAAACATTTGCTTCAATTTTGCTCATTTCACTTGTTGAAGAATTAAATGAATGGGAAAACTCCCTCTGGTGTATAACACCAAGGGATATTTGATCTAGTAAAAAGCATCTTGTGTCCAGGATCTCGCTAACTTCTGGCGTGATTCTGACTGCACTTGGTAAAGACCAGAGTGACCAACTATTCCCATTTTTCAGGGATTCATCTGATTTTTAGAACTTTGAAAAACCCAAGTTCTGGATAAACCTGGAAGGTTGGTCAGCACAGAAAAGCTTGTGTTAAATTCTGGAACATATTTACCTCTTTCTCATTCAAAGAATAAGAATAAAATGCATCAGTGGTCATGGACAAAGACTTAGAAAGCATTTACCAAGTGCATCTCTTTATGGGCTTTACCTTGTTTAACCCTCACAGTATCCCTGTGAGGTACATACCATTCTTATCTCCACTTGACAAAGGATGGGAGCAAGCACAGAATATTAAAACATGGGCCTACAATTCAAACCCAGGGTTATCGAAAGCTGACCCTATGCTCTCGACCCTGATGTTCAAATGCAGTGAGACAGCATGTCATGTTGCTATTGAGGTTGTTTTTTTAATGTTTTTTCCAATTCTCAAAAATCATCCAAGTATACCACAAGTCAACTACACATTGTAAGCCAAAAAGAAAAAAAAAAACTTAGCCCATGTAAATATTGCAGATCAGTCTTAAGAAAAGAGTTTTCTCAGAATAAATATGTGTGAAGCTACTTCAGGCTAGTTGTACCAAAAGTCAGTCAATTTGGAGAACTGACCATCGCCTGCCTGCAAAGACTTTTAGTCTGTGTATTTGCAGTTAGCTTGCCTCAGTACCACGATTCTGGCAGGAGTTGCTTTTTCCAAGTGTCTGATTTATGCATTTATAGTCCCTCAGATTCTGTGGACTTGGTAAGGTTTCTCCAGAGAGGTTAGTGATTTCGAATTTGGCAAGCACTTTGGCTTCTCAGTCTGTTTTGAGTGAAAATCAATTTATACTCTTTACAAACATGTGACAGCCTAAATCAGGCGATTGAGTTCACTCCTAAAACACAATGGGAGTTTGTTTCAATTTTTTGAGGAGATGGACAAAACGCTTTCTACTAGTTTCAAACATACCCTTGTCATGCCACAGCAATCTGACAAGTATGGTATTCTACCGTTCTTCATTCTGCAGATGAAGAAAACAGAAGGAAGAGAGGTTAGATTTTCTGCCGAGGCAGTACACAGGCAGGCAGGGAAGGAGCCAGGTTCAGGATCCACAGGTCCTAAATGTCCCAACCAATCGGAGCTGCTTAATATTTCTCTGTAGCACCCCTGATATTTCATGCTCAGATTTAGCAGTATCCATTGTCCTAACTAACCTATTCAGAAAGTCTTTCCATTCAGAAATCTTTTAATTAAAGATGGTCTGAAGAAAGTGGAGTTTGCAATCAAAACTCCAAAACAGTTCAGTGCTATAATACTAATTTAAAATGGGATAAAGTGGGAAATAGAAGAGCTGGTTACAATTACACCATTTAGACTTTAAATGGCAAATAATTCTAGTGATTAAGAGACTGTTGATGTAATGTGGTTTAAAAAAAACACATAGGGCAAATGGAGTTGCAGTTGGGAGTGGATCATTTTTCACAAGATAGTAGGCTTAAGAGACATTTGACATTTTCCAATGATAGTAGACTTAAGAGAAAATTCTAATGTAGAAAATGCACAGTTCCTTAAAAATATGATTTTTTGTTCTCCCCAGTTCTGCCTGCAAATTCTAACTTTGCATATTATCCCTTTCCTAAATATATACATTCTGAAACATTCTTCTGTTAGCTTCTCAATACTTTGAAAAGGAGTCATCACTCTGAACTTTCTTTCCCCAATTACTTCACACAATTTTATCCAAGGCAGGCCTGGTGTTTTCCACTACAGTAAATCTGATAGATTTTAATGATTCTGCTCCCAAACATCTGGGAAATTCCATAGTTGTATAGCCTACTTCTTCATTCTGTTTTGTTTGTTTCAAGGAAACTCTCAGCCCCTTTAGTATGAAGGGCTGTGAGGTGGGCTTTTCTTTTGGGAAAATCACTGAAATTTGAGCTTGGCTAGTAGAAAACTTTGCCCAGAAACAGGGTCCTTGTTTGCGACTGACATGGTTATTTCTGTCATGATCCTCAACCACCGTGGCCATCTTCTCCTCAGTTTTGCCTGCAAATTTTAACTTAGTACATCAGTGAAAATCATTGGCTTCAAAGACTGTGATGCTTGGACCAGTAATTGACTGGTCCTGAGTCTCCTGCCTGTTCAAATCATTCTTAGAAGCTGTAACTGAACTCATATTCCACGCGAATTGGTCAATTCGGTGGCAAATACATTGTGGTGAGTATTAGTAATAATTTAGTAGAAATCAAAGGCATTCCAAATTGGGAAAAAGACAGCTGAAACTTCATAAAGTGCAATGGCATTTAGTTTAGAATAATGTTTTATTTTAGCAATTCAGGTACTAGTCCATTTGCATGTTCAACGCCAATCGCCACAATCTGATACTAAAAGGTAAATAACAGTTATGAGACAAAACAGGATAAATTCAAAAGCATGCAGGTGCTTTTAAAATTTAATAAAAAAGAAATCCTAAGTGAGATGATTGGGCACAATTTAAAATATTTTCATGTTTTCTAAAACTGAGGTCCCATAAGGTATTTCCCAGATGTAACGGACATGTATAAAGTTTATGTCAGTCCAGAATCTTTTGAAAACCATTCTTATATTTGAAGGTAGCTTACCACATTGTGTTTCTCTCTTTTCTAAATGAGAGGTCAAGGCATCAATTTTCTGACCTAGGTGTGCTGGTTTGAAAGGGTGACGTGCCCTATAAAAGCCATGTTTTATCCTCATCCAATCTTCTGGGAGTAACCATTTCTTTTAATCCCTATTCAGCACTTTGGGTTGGAAATTTGATTAGATTATCTCCACAGAGATATGGCTCCCCTAATTATGGGTATTGACCTTTTATTTTTATTTTTAATTTATTTTTAATTTTTGCATGGGCAGGAACCAGATCGAACCTGGGTCTCTGGCTTGCAGGCAAGAACTCTGCCTGCTGAGCCACCATGGCCCACCCAGTATTAACCTTTGACTAGATGGCGATGTGACTTCACCCATTCCAAGTGGGTATAGATTATTTTAGTGGAATCCTTTATAAGAGGAAGTATTTTGGAGAAAGCTTGAGAACGATGAGAAACCCAGAGATCCACAAGAGCCCACCCAGCCAGAGACCTTTGGAGGTGAAGAAGCACCTCTAGGGGAGCTTCCTCCAGAAGCAAGAAAGCCTGGAGAGAAAGCTAATAGATGTCACCATGTTTGCCATGTGCCTTTCCGGTTGAGAGAGAAACCCTGAACATGATCAGCCTTTCTTGAGTGAACGTAACCTCTTGTTGGTGCCTTACTTTGGACAGTGTTATAGGCTTGCTTTAATTGGGACATTTCATGGCCTTAGAACTGTAAATTAGCAACTGAATAAACTCCCCCCTTTTAAAAGCCATTCTGTTTTTGGAATATTGAATTCCAGCAGCTAGCAAACTAGAACACTAGGTTCCAAAAATCAGAGGGCACAAACAGAAGGTGTTTCCTAGAGCAGAGAGCAATGTAAGGAATGAGGCATGCTCAGAATCCATTTTTCTGATAAGTATAGAAGAACATGACATAGGGACATTGAGCTTTCAAATGTAGCAGCAACAGATGTCCTTGCAATAACTTTCCAAAATTCTATGTTCACTTCACCAGCAAGGGCTGTGCTGACTGGGGCCTTTGGCAGTGGTACTATGCCTACAAGAGGTCCAGTGGCATTATTTCAACATTTTCCTGATAGTTTGGCTCCTGAACCTAATTCATGGTCTTTCATGGAGATTATGCGAACTCCACAATTTGATTTAATGAATTTGTTTTCATCTTAAAGTAGCTGGAGTGGGTTCTGTGGTTTGCAATTAAGAACCCTTACAAATATAGAAATTGGGACCAGAAGTATTTACAGGCAACAAACCTTTAAGAAAATAGGGAACTGTGATCAACGACTGGGTCCATGCTCCAAGTGTAGCAAAACATTTGCCAAAATTATCAGTGTGGTCCCCTGGAATTAGGTGTCTATGGAGGGTAAGTAGCACACCCTATACCATTATCAAGGGCCTGAGAAACAGTAAGACTGCAGAATAGAACATTTCTTTTAAAATGCACCAGAGCAGATAATGACTAACTTAGTATAAATTCTAGGCTTGATATATAATTAGCTGAAGTGAATACTGTAGAAATCCCTGTGATAAATACATTAGAGATAAGGCAACATTTTTCTGATATCAGATTTCTCTCAAATGCCAGAATACATTGGTCACCATACTACAAATAAAGTAATTGATGTCCACAGCACCTTTTACCCTATACTACAACTTTGCAGTAGGAATTATTATTAAATATTGCCTTGGTCTAACAAGAACTAAATAGGTTAAACAAAAAAAAAAAGAAATTGCTTCACACGTGAAGCAATTTCCTTTTCTATTTAAAACGTATTTTCACATTATTCCAATAAACAGAACATAAATATAAAGTCATTTCTTCATGAATTCAAACTTAATCTGACAAGAGGAGAAATCTTTCAATTAAATCTGCTTTGATTAGTACCAAATGGTCAACCTGATTTTTTATTAAGAAAATACTTAAGTTGCCTGTTAGTCGGAATTGACAAAATTGGTCAAACATTGACTTGTCTTTCTAATACATAAAGCTATTTTTCAACTCTTCAGATGGAAGTTTTTCAATAACTAAATATGCTTTATCACTTTGTGTCCTTGCTGGGTGTCTATGTCTATGCTTGTAAAGGGAAAAGGTTTTTTACCCCTGATAAAATAACATAGTCACTTCTAAGTTCAAAGGGAAGTGCTAAAAAGTGGCAATGATCTATTAATCTGGACCTAATGCCTTATAGAAATCTCAAGTTTCTATATTATTTATAAAGGAAATTAATCTACATGATGTAATTTTATCTTCTATTTATACCATTATTCTTTATACAACATAAACATAGAATTCAGTGATGTTATTACATGTCATAAATGTCATCATAATTTGTCTTTACACATCATAAATATCTTAGTGTGTGACATTATTGCACCTTCGGGTGTCTCTTTCCATATTTATGGTAATTACATCAAAGTATTTACTATAATTATGTCATTTGATGAAATTACAGTAATTACTTCTAAAAATGATAGCCCATGACTAATGAATTAAAATAGCATGGAAATTCACATTAAAAATGACATTAAAATAATGTTAAGGATCTGATAACTCACAAGAGCAAGAACATTCATTACTGAGTTTTTAATCACCAAATATAACTCTAAAGATTTTCTCTTGTTGAAGATTTTATGTTTATGGAGGATTGGGAGATCTTGTAATGGTGTAGTAAACTATCAAGAAATGTATTTATTTTTTGTAATTGAAATCCAATTGCAAGCATTATTTTTAGCAAAACCAAAGTATAACTAAACAATTAACTTTCTAACAATCATAGAAGGCAATTGAAATCCTCTTCAATCCCACTCATCCCCTGTCACTCTATTATTTATAGTCTGTCAAAACAGGTTTATGTAGCCTGTTTAATATGTATTAGGTACATATTAAATAGAATGGGTACATACTAGAGCCAGGAAGACCTTGCTTTTCAAGAGTTGAAATTCATATTCATATATCACAAGAGATAGTGTTGGAAAGAACTAAGAAATCATTTCATTCAGCCTCTGCCTCCAGATACATGACACTTAACAATGGCTGAGAAATAGCTCTTTGATGTTAGCGGTATCTATGGAAGGAGGCTCCACAGTCTCCCACAAAAGCCTATTGTAAGGTTTGTCTTTCATTATGAAAAACATTTTTCTATCTACTTCTCTGCAGCATGAAGACACTTCTTCAGTCAAGGTGAGCTTATACGTCTCATGTTTGCCACCTCCCCCATTTACCCATTTGTCTTTATATCCTCACTATGGGCATTCTCTGATACGTCCTGCCACCAGGCCTTTCAGATTTTGATCTATAGTTTTAAACATTAAGCAAACATTTGCCTGTTCATTATGTGCTGTTCTAGGTTCTGGGACAAAAGCAAAAATTCTTGTCCTTATGGGGTTTATGTAGAAAGACAATGAGCATAATTGGAGTTCAAGGGACTATAAGACAAAATAAATAAATGATTATAAAGGGTATTAGTAGTAATCCGTGCTGCAGAATGATAATAGGATAGAGAGTGCCAGGAAAGGGAGGGGAAGTAAAATTGCAATTTTTACTGAGGTTTGTAGTTTTCAATAGACCTAACTGAGAAGGTGGCATCAGAGCAAAGACTAAATAGGGCGGGAGTCATGGGAATAGTTGTGGTGGTCAGACCTGTAGAAAGGCTTTGAAGGAGGAGCATGCCTGGTGCAGTAGAACACCAAGGAGGCCTGTCCTTGGAGCAGAGAAAGCAAAGGGACAAGGACGGTGAGATGGCCATCAGGGAGGTGGAGGTAGAGGCTTGATTTTAGACTTGGTACATTTGAGATTCTTTTCGGACACCCAAGTAGATATATAAAATAGGCAGTTTGTTAGTCAACTTTACGTATGCAAATTTTGAATTCATAAGCGTAGAGATGCTACATAAGGTGTGAGTGAACGTGGAGTGGAGAAAAGGGAAAAGAACAATGCCCCAGAGTACTACAACGGGAATTGCTTGGAGGAACAAGGAGAAGCTAGCAGATTACTGAAAAAAAGGTGGTCAATAGGATAATGGGAGAATGGTTTTCTGATTGGGAGTCAAATTAAAAAAGTATGTCAAGGGGAGAGAGTGATAAACAGTATCAAACATTTCAGCAGAGCAAGTGAGATGAGGGCTGTTTCAGTTTGCTGAAGATGCTAGAATGCAAAATATCAGAAATAAGTTGGCTTTTACAAAGCGGATTTATTAGTTTAAAATTTACAGTTCTAAGGCCGTGAAAATGTCCCAATTAAGGCATCAACAGGAAGATAGCATTTATGAAGAAAGGCTGCTGGCATCCGGGGTCCCAATGTCAGAAAGCAAGGCACAAGGGTATTTGCTGGTTATTCACTCCCGGGTTCCATTGCTTTCAGCTTCTGGCTTCAGTGATTGTCTCTCTGAGAATCTAAGGGTACTCTCTTAGCTCTCCTGGGCTTTCTCTCTTTCTATAAGCTCTCTTGGCTTTTCTGTCTTTTATACTCAGAAAGAACTCCAGTAAAGAATTAAAACCCATCTTGAATGGGCTGGGTTACATCTCAATTGAAACAACCGAATCAAAAGATCCCACCTATAATAAGTCTGCCCCCATGAGAACGGATTAAAAGAGGATGGCCTTTTCTTGGGTACATGAGAGCTTTTGCTGTTAGGACTAAGGCAGGTCATTGAACATGGTAGTAAAATGGAATACTCACATTCCCTCTGCCCTAGACCATCCATATGATAATGACCCATGCTTTGAATCACAATTCAAGGTGCTACTAAACAAAAACAATAGCAAGTCTATGAAGCTTTCTATTCCACAAGGTGCGACTAAACAGAAATAGTAACAAGTATGAGAAGGTTTGTATTTTATAACCCCCATGCTCCGCTCTCTATATATGCTCATTACATTCCCACAGCAAACTTGGATATTTCAGATAATGAAATGCAGAAGATTTAATTGACTCATGAATTCTCAAATCCGAGTCTTTACACTTGAATTTTTTCTGGTATAGATACTTTAAAAATGTTTGATTAAAGTTTCTCCTACTCTGCCAGCCTCATCACTATCTCTTTTCTCAGACTTCTTATGTCAGTGGTTACTAAAATGCAGATGGGTGACCTCTGAAGGAGAGGTGTCCCAAGACCCTATCAGGGGAGTCAGTGATATCAAAACCATTTCTATAATCATGATAAGACATATTTGCCTTTTTCTTTCTCATTCTTCTCTGAGCACAGAGTTGAATTTTGCAGGTCTGATATCACAATGGAATGAAGGTAGAAGCAGATATGAGGATCTAGCTGACTTCCGTTATGCAACATATTAAAGGTAGTTGAGAAAAAGTCAATGACAGTCTACTCATTTAATTTTGTCGTTTTGGATAATATAGTTATTTTATTGAAAAAATAAGGCACTATTGTTAATAGGTAATGGGATTTTAATGGTTATTTTAGTGAATTAATAAATTGTTAAATATTTCTAACTTTTAATATGGAAAACAGCAATAAATATGCCTAAACTAAAAAGCCCTTTGGGGTCATCAATAATTTTGATAACCACTGTCTATAGTCCTTGAACCCATGTTACTCTCCTTTATATTCTCTTACATAATGGTTGGTATTTATTTACTTTTCTTTTACATAATCCCTACATTTCTTCCCAAATTATTAGCTCTTCAGGTTATAAGGACTATACTTTTGATTATGATTTTTTGGGTCCCCATAGGTGGCGGGTAGTTAATCAATTTCCAGTTAATATTTAATGATTTCTGATAGATTGGTTGGTTTACAAAATCCCTTTTCTGGTTTCTTAAACAAAGCCAAATCAAACAAACAAACAAAAACCCCTCTAGTTATAACTTCACTGTGTTTAGAGATAGCTTCTTCTCTTAAAGATTCACTTATATTCAAAATATTTATTTATTTAGCATATGGTGCATAGAAAGCATCAAGGAAATACCACCAAGATAGAAGAGACACATCTCTGTCTTCCAGGCATTTATAAGCCAGTAGAAAAAATTAGATGTAGTGTAGGAGACTACACTATGTACCCAGATTTACACATGGTCTTGGTCTCGATCCACATTTCTGTGGATGTGAACTTGTAAATCTGACTTCTTGAAGATGTTATTTTAATTAAGGTGTGGCCTCACTAAATGATGTTGGGCCTTAAAATGAATTACTGATCCTTTTATAAACAGGAAAAATGCAGGCATAGTCAGAGAAAGTCAGGGAGGAGCCAGAAACCATATGACAATGGGAATCAGCAGTCTTTGGGAATTGGCAGTCAGCAGGAACCCAGAAGAGAAGACATCACAGTCAGGGAAAGGCAGCCCTGGGGGGGTGGGGGTGGGGTGAAGGGGTGGCCCAAGAGTGCCATCTACTGGGAAGAAGTAGTAAGTGCAGTCTGTTTCTTTCTTCCCTTTCTGTAGGCACCAGCCTGAGTTCACTCCCAATATATGTTGGGATGTCTCTTTCTGGCGTTGGGGCCTACTATTGCTGAGGTGTTCATGGTTATTGGGGGGTGTGTGGGCTGGGAGCTGAGGCCAGTTCTCCCACTTGGTGGCTGGGCGTTCTGCCACTGAACTACCTGTGTACTCTTGCCTAGAGTTTAATAGACCCTCAAGTAGAATTGCACTCCCTGCATGGATCCAGGCCTTGGTTTGGTGGGGAATTACTGAGAAGAAAAGTGCAAAAGGGAACCTTCAGTGCAAACCCAAGTAAATATAAAACTTTCAACAAGTGAAGGAAACCAACTTGCAGAATAACTTTATTAAGATAATCAAATGCCCTGAACACAACAGAAAATTACAAAGCACATGAAGATCCAGGCAGAAATGGACCAGCTAAATGACCAAATCAAAACACTGGAGGGGGTCATGCAGAGTATGGAAAAACTACTCAAGGATATTTATAAAGAAATAAAAGATATAAAGAAGACATCAGAAAAGCATAAAGAAGAATTCAAAAGATTAAATAGAAAAATAGCAGATCTCATAGATTAGAAATTAGAAATATACTAGAGACATAAAATAGCAGTTTTGAAGAGGCAGAAGGAGGAATAAGTGAGCTAGAAGACAGAAGAATTGAACTAGAGTGCATAAAAGAACAAATGGCAAGAAAGATGGGAAAAAAATGGAACTGGACCTCAGGGAATTGGCAGACAACAAAAGTTGCACAAATTAAGAATCATTGGTGTCCCAGGAAGAGAAGAGAAGAGTAAAGGGCTGGGAAGGTTAGTTGAAGAACTAGTTGGAGAAAACTTCCCAACCCTTATAAAAGATACAGATATTCAAATCAAAGAGTCCTAACCCCCTAAAGAATAAATAAATAGGCCTACTTCAAGACATATACTAAGCAGTCTGTCAAATGTTGAAGAGCAGCAGAAAATCCTGGAAGCAGCACAAGGAAAGTGATCTACTACATGCAAGAGAAACCACATAAGACTAAGTTTGGACAACTCAATAAGCAACATGGAGGCAAGAAGGTAGTGTATGATATATTTAAGATCCTGGATGAGAATTAGCCAAGAATTATTTATACAGCCAAACTGTCCTTCAGAATTGAAGAAGAAATTAAAATCTTCAAAGATAAAGACTGAAAGAACTAGTCAACAAGAGATCTACCTTCAAGAAATACTAAAGAGAGTCCTTTCAGCTACAAAAAAAAGACAGCTGAAGGAATTCTGGAGGAGGGCACAGAATTGAAGGTACAAGTAAGGGTAATTTAAAGGATAAAAAAGAGAGAGCAGGGAAAGGATATATAGATCTGTAAAATAAAAACTAAGGTTTATTTGGAAGATTCAAGAACTGCTTTTACAGCAATAACTTTAAACATTAACAGACGAAACTCAGCAATTAAAATATACAGATTGGCAGAAAGGATTAAAAAATATAATCTGTCTGTATGCTGTTTATAAGAGATGCATCTTAGACCCAAGGACATAAATTAATTGAAAGTGAAAGGATGAAAAAAGATGTTCCATACAAGCTATAACCAAAAGAAGACAGGAGTGGCTATAATAATATCAGATAAAATAGACTTTAAATGTAAAGACATCATAAGAGACATGGAAGGACAGTACATATTAGTGAAAGGGACAACTCACTAAGAAGAAATGACAATCATAAATAACAATCATAAATTCGTGATTTGAGGAAATCACAAATCCTCCCAATCACGGAGCTTAAAAGTACATGAGGCCAAAAAAAAAAAAAAGTAAATGAGGCAGACATTAGCAAAACTGAAAGGAGCTATAGACATTTCAACAATAATAGTGGGAGACTTCAATACACCACTCTCCTCCATAGATAGAACAACCAGATAGAGGATCAACAAGGAAATAGAAAACTTAAACAATGCAATAAATGAATTGGACCTAATAGACATATATAGATTGTTATACAACAAAGCACCATGATATACATTGTTCTCTAGTGCTCATGGAACAATCTCCAGGAGAGATCATATGTAGGGGCACAAAACAGATCTTTATCAATTTAATAAAATTGAAATTACCCAAAGCAATTTTTCTGACCACAACAGAATGAAGCTGGAAATTAATAATCACTAAACAACCAGAACTCTCACAAATATATGAAGATTAAACAACACACTTTTAAATAATCACTGGGTCAAAGAAGAAATTGCTAGAAAAATCAATAACTACCTGGAGATGAAGGATAATGAGTGTTATGCTCAGGTTCATGTGTCAACTTGGCCAAGTGGTGGTTGGGCAAGTGCTGTCTTGTCTGTTGTGATGAGGACATTTCATAGAATTAAATCATGATGTCAGCTGCATCCACAGCTGATTCCATTTGTAATCAGCCAAAGGGGAGTGTCTTCTGCAATGAGTGATGCGTAATCTAATCACTGAAAGCCATATAAGGAGGATTCAGAAGAGACAGGCTCTTCCTGTTTTGGCTGGTGAGCCTCCCCTGTGGAGTTCATCCAGACCCTCCATCGGAATCGTCAGCTTCACAACCTGCCCTGCCAATTTTTTTTTTTTTTTTAATTTTTTACATGGGCAGGCACCAGGAATCGAACCCAGGTCCTCTGGCATGGCAGGCAAGTGTTCTTGCCTGCTGAGCCACCGTGGTCCACCCAGCCCTGCCAATTTTGAACTCTGCGTTCCCATGGTCACATGAGACACTTTTATAAATTTTATATTTGCGAGTGTTTCCTGTTGATTCTGTTTCTCTAGAGAACCCTAACTAATACAATGAGGATACAACATACCCGAACTTATGGGATGTGGCAAAGGCAGCACTGAGGGGGAAATTTATTTCCCTAAATGTCTATATTAAAAAAACAAGAACAAGCAAAAATTGAGGACTTAACAGCTCACCTGGTGAAATTAGAGAAAGAACAGCAAACTAACCCCAAAGCAAATAGATGAAGAGAAATAACAAATATTAAAGCAGAAATAAATGAACTGGAGAACAACAACAACAAAATAAAACAATAAAAAGAATCAATAAAACCAAAAATTGGTTCTTTGAGAAAATCAACAAAATTGATGGAGCCCTTGATAGGCTGACAAAGGGAAAAAGAGAGGATGCAAATAAACAAAATTGGAATTAAGGGGGGGGGTTGTTGCAATAAATGCTGAAAAAAAACTTTAAATCATAAGAGAATACTATGAACAACAATACATGGACAAACTACACAACTTAGATGAAATGGACAATCTTAGAAACACATGAACAACATACACTGACTTGAGAAGAAATAGAAAATGTCAATATACCAATGACAAGTTAAGAGATTTAGTCGGTCATCAAAAATCTTCCTACAAAGAAAAGCTCAGGATCAGAGAGCTTCACAGGGGAATTTTATCAAACATTCCAAACAGAACTAGCACCAGTCCTGCTCAAACTCTTACAAATTATTGAGGAAAAAGGAATGCTACCTAACTTATCTTATGAAGTTAACATCACTCTAATACCAAAACCGGATAAAGATGCTACAAGAAAGAAAAACTACAGACCCATCTCCTTAACAAATACAGATACAAAAATTCTCAATAAAATATTAGCAAATCAAATCCAATGACACATTAGAAGAATTATACATCATGACCAAGTTGGGGTTTATACCAGGAATGCAAGGGTGGTTCAACATAAAATCAATCAATATCATACAGAACATTAACAAATTCAAAGGGAAAAAAATCAGATGATCATATTGATAGATACTGAAAAAGCACTCAACAAAATTCAGCATCCTTTTCTGATGAAAACACTTCAAAAGGTAGGAATTGAAGGAAACTTTCTCAATATCATAAAAGGCATATATGAAAAACCCATAGCCAGCATCATACTTACTGGTAAGAGACTGAAAGCATTCCCTCTAAGACCAAGCCTAAGACAAGGATGCCCATTGTCACCACTATTATTCAACATGACAAAGCTACTTGAGCTATCAAACAAATTCAGCAAAGTGGCAGGATACAAGAGTACTGTACAAAAATCAGTAATGTTTCCAAATAGAGGTAATGACCTAATTAAGGAGAAAATTAAGAAATATGCTATGGTCTCTTTCAGAAATTTCTTACAAGAATATTGGAGCCTGGATTGTAAGCTCTTATAGCAGCCATACTTAGTCCAAAGTTGTCAGTGTATTTCTATATTCTGAGACTCAGACTCATATAAACTGGAACTTTCCAGTTTCCATTCCCTGGAACTTTGAGCACCTCAGTGAAACCTAAGATTCAGATCTGGAGTCCTGCAGTTCTGAAAGTCAGCATTGCTAAATACAATAACAGTTAAAGTAATTGAAAAAGAAATCAGTCTTCAATTAGAAATAGAAATAGCTGATTTGGTTAGGACTAAGGTAAATCAGAATGCAGGGCAAAAGATGCTAGTGTGTGTGTACTCTTGAATTTCACCCACCGTGTGAGACCAAAGGCAGAGAGGTTTACTTGTCTAGAACCTAAATTTTCTGTAGCTCACAGTCTAAATCAGCTTGTCTGAATAGCTCATTTAAACAATCCAAACACATGGAGACCAGAACAAGAACGAGGCTTGTAATCATGTGTAGGTTAATGTAATATCAGGAAACATACCAGCTATGGTGGGCTGATAATTAACAAGTATTGGTAGAGCCCCTTGAGGGAATTGAGGAAAAATAAAGTATTGGTAGAGCCCCTTAGGGATCGGAGAAAAAATATGGAACTGTTAAACTTTCCTGCCTGGGAAATCCCTTACGCTCTCTCAAACGTTAGGGACTCGGAAGAAAATAGGCCACCCCTTGATTTTGAGCGTTGCCCTTATGAAACTTATTTGTGTAGTGGGATTATGCCTATGAGTTACTCTCAAGAAACCTCTCTTGTTGCTCAGATGTGGCCTCTCTCTCTGCAAGCCCAACGCCACAATGAAAAGCATTACTTTCCTCACTAGGGGAGCATAATATTCAAGGGTGAAAGTCACTCTGACAATCTGACAACATGATTCCCAGGGATGAGCCTGGCCCTCATAGATGGACAATACCTTCCAGACCAAATAGAGGAAAAGGAAGGTAACAAAAAAAGACATCAGTGGCTAAGAGAGTTCTATTAGATTTGAGAGTCTGTTCTGGAGGCTACTCTTTTTTTTTTTTTTAATTAAAAAAAATTAACACAACATTTAGAAATCATTCCATTCTACATATGCAATCAGTGATTCTTAATATCATCACATAGATGTATGATCATCATTTCTTAGTACATTTTCATCGATTTAGAAAAATAAAATGATAATATAGAGAAAAAATAAAAATAAAAAATACAAAAAATATATAAAAAAACAAAAAACAAAAACAAACAAACATACAAACAAAAAAAAACTATAGCTCCGATGCAGCTTCATTCAGTGTTTTAACATAATTACATTACAATTAGGTATTATTGTGCTGTCCATTTTTGAGTTTTTGTATCTAGTCCTGTTGCACAGTCTGTATCCCTTCAGCTCCAATTCCCCATTATCTTACCCTATTTCTAACTCCTGATGGTCTCTGTTACCAATGACATATTCCAAGTTTATTCTCTAATGTCAGTTCACGTCTGTTCTGGAGGCTACTCTTATGCAAGCTTCAGCTAGATATTGCTAATTGCCATGGTTTGCAAACTCTAACCAACATCATGCTTATTAACTCTATGGAACACCTGGGGCTCTAGCTGAGACTCTATGAAAGCTTCACATGCTAACTTTAATGCTAACTTTACTTTCCTGAAACCCATTATCTCCAGAGGATTTCTAGACTAGATAAGCCCTGAAACCCAGAGGGGCCAGCCTCTCCAAGAATATCAACTAATTCCATCCTCCTATCCTACATTGTTGACACCTCTTTTCAGCATGATAACGTTAGGAAGGGCATAGCCCAAAGATCCTTATAGAATGGGTGAAGAATCAAAGGAGGAGGAGTTCTAACAGAGAAGACAGGATTTAACAAATGAATATGACTGCTGAATTACTATCTCGATATTTCTTTTACCTTCCAGTGTTTTGGAGCAGCTAGAAGGAAAAACCTATGAAATGGTGACCCATACCAAACTATGAAATCTGTTTGATAGCTGCTTGTTTGAATGTATTTTGAAAATTATTACTGTTTCATTTTCTTTGTGTATGTGTTACATTTCACAATGAAAATGTTAAAAAAAGTTACCATCACAATAATAGTCAATTCACCGTCTAATTAGTTATCACTAGTTAGAAAATCAACTACTCATGACTATAAGTGAGCCAGTACTTTGCTTTCCTCACTTACTGTTTTTGTATGAAAATTACAGTAATCCAATCTCATGTTAAGGTCTTACTGAAAAAATCCAAGCTTATGGTAAGTACAAGCTCAGCCCATTCTCCTCTACTATCCTAAGATTCCTTATGACAAACACAAGTCTCTGTAAAAAGTTTCATTGTCAATTCCATTTACTGTGTTACTGAGGTAAGTAATTAAACATTTGAAAAATTCATAAGACTTGAACTAAAAACAAAAGGAAAACAAAACGAAACAAGGGAAAACACTCTGTTTATTAGAAAATTAGTTTGAACAAAATTCCTTTCCCTTTGGCAATAATTCTGGTTTAAAAAAACGCATCATTTTATTATACATTATTTTGTGAATGTTGTGAGTGATAATTATTTCCATTTCACAATTAAAAACACAAGAACACACTATATCAAAAATATTATCATTCTGTGTCTGGCCCTTTCAGAGAAGTATAAGGGCTAGCAAAAAACGAATTATTTGCTTCAGGATCTGTGTAAAAGCGCTTACTTTTTGCTGTGGTATAAAAATTATTCATCTTAATCTATTCTATATCTTAAAGTTGGTTTCCACATTAGTGTTGTATTTGCAATCATATCTTGGAAGGAGTGGTTACCTTGAAAGGATTAGAAGTGAAATATGGAATCTGATTCCCTTCGGTCATTTGCTCGTATCCAGCTGAAGGCAGCAGTGGCTAAAATTCATTACCATCTGGCAGTTTTTCCATGGCCTCTGTGACAGGACTTGTGGTCCTAGTCTAGTACATACTAGACAGATGTCCAGGTCATAAAAATCACAACGATACTTGGCACCGTGTCACCCCCTTGTTGACAGTGCCATCAGACAGTCCAGAGATCGAAGTGTAATAAAGAATGAGCTGTCTTGATCCCATCCAGTGGTCCATTGGCAAGCAGATACCCTGTCCTTCTGTATTCTGTGTGGGAGAAAAAGCTCTCGGCTATGCTAAAATGAAAAGGAAATGATGGTAATGAATGCATCTCCTAGCACAACATAATCAGGTGTTCTGATTTATCTTCTTACACAAACACAAATTTGGAGAGAATGGTTAAACTTTCAAATCTATCCTTTTTCATGGCCAATGATGTTTCATGTGTGCATGTTGTCCTTTTAAGAATTCCAAACTATTTTTTTAAGTGTGGCAGGCCAGTTACCCCTGTGATTGTAAACACAAACTTTGTAAACTTAAGCTAGCCACGTAAACTGAATTTCTTTAAGAGCTCTGTGTGCTGTTCTGGCCTCATCCCCTATTTCTCCCAGGGACCCAAAACATTTCTTGTTCTAACTGAAATGTACTGGTTCTATCAATGCTGTTTCCTTGTAGATTTCACAAATAGTGATGGGCTTTTTTTTGCCACTGGACATTTCCAGATTATTATTCTTTCTGCTTTTGTGATTTCTATATTTCCATGCATGATCCATCTAACAAGAGTTGTAGTTTCTCAGTTCTCAACTTACTTTTACTGATCTTGTTCTTCCAATAACCACAGCAACCTACTATGTCTTACCCACATCCACATCATCACAGAACTGACAAACTTTCAGTTTAAAGTTCATACCTTCTGTCATCAGCTGTACATCCAGTGTATACCCTCAAATTTCTTAATTCTTTACCATACTGGTACTTCCAATCCTTTGACCCTATCACCTTTCAAATGTCAATCATTTCACTTCCATCTTCATATCACTCCCAACTAAACTCAGATTGTATGTTGCATCATTGTCCATAATTACCATAATCCCCTCATACAACTCAACCTTTGTCCCCCTCTCCAACTCTCCTGCCATGTGCTTTCAGTCAAGCAATGTAATGTGGTAACTAGAAACACCTGTTCTCAAATCTAATTTGTGACCACAAGTTTCAAATGAGCATTTGACAGCTTCGGTCAATTGTATCAACTTTTCTTAGTCATTTCCCTATTCAGTGCCCTCCCTCACTGCCCACACCTAAACTTTTCTTAATATGGCTTTATCCTCTTTATCCTCCGTTGAGAAGCATGCTTTATATTCCACTGAGAAAAACAGAAGTAACCAGGAAATAAATTTCACAGTCTACCCATTACCATACATACCAACATATCTGCCTTTCTCCAAAACTATCATCATCTCCAAATTTGCCAGATAATCCCATCAGAGTTCTACATACCATAATATCCCCAATTTAAAAAAAATACAGAAGCACTTCCTTTACTGCATATTTTCTTCCATTTCTGTAACAGTTCTTTGCTCACTTCAATGATAAAATCCTTTGAAGACTGGGCAATATTTGCCTACACTTCCTTTCCCCTCCTGTCTTTGTTCTTGAATGCAAAACAACCATTATACTCAAAGAACTCTGTTAAGGTTAACTTCTTACAATTCCAATGATTAATTTTCAGTTCTGGTCTTACATAACCTCTTAGCGTCATTAAACAGACTTGATTATTTCTTCATCATCAAAATACTTTCTTCACTTAGCTTCCAGCGCTCCATTCTCCTGTTCCCCTCTTACCTGACTATTCTCACATTTACCCCAAGAATATATGGAGATCATTGCAAATCATGATATATCAACCAGTGATCTGTCAAAGCTGTAGGGACAGCCAGATATGTTTTACAACATATATGTATTGTTTCTTTGTAAAAATCATAGCAAAAATAGCTTATCTGGGGCCCATCAGTGTACTAAGCTCCTGAGATACTATTTCATTTAATTTTCATAAGACTGTAGACTAGGGGTCATTATTTCCATTATACAGATGACAAAACTGAGATTCAGAGAAATTAGGCAGCTTGCTCATACCACATAATGGTATCTAAACCTAGGTTCTTATGGTATTTCAGCTGTATGTACCCCAGAATCCATTCCTGTGGGTGTGAACTCATTGTAAATAAGAACTTTTAAAAAAAATACTTTTATTGATAAATCTTAATATGCAAACATTCCATACATGGTTTACAATCAGTGGCTCACAGTACTATCAAGTAGTTGTGCATTCATCACCGTGATCATTTTTCAGAACATTTAAATCATTCCAAAAAAAGAAATAAGACAAAAGAAAAAAACTCATGCATAATATATCCCTTACTCCTCCTTCTCTTTGACCACTAATATTTCCACCTACCCAATTTATTTTAATCTTTGTCTCTCCTATTATTTGTTCATTCTCCATCCATATTTTTTACTCATCTGTCCATACCCAGATAAAAGGAGCATCAGACACAAGGTTTTCACAATCTGTAAGTAGGCTTTTTTGATGAGACTACTTCAGTTCATTTGTGACCCACCTTGAAGGATGGGACTTGATCCTATTACTGGAGTCCTTTATAAATGCAATGAATACAGAGGCAGAGAAAGAGAAAACCACAGAAGCAAGAAGCTGAAATGAACAAAACCCAGAAAAGAAGGGTGAGATCAGCAGATGCCACCATGTGCCTTACCATGTGGCAGAAAAGCCAAGGATCACTGGCAGCTGGTCTTTGGGAAAAAAGCATCACCTTGATGATGGCTTGATTTGGACATCTTCCCAGACCCTAAGCATAAGTGAGCAAATTACCATTGTTTAAGCTGAACCCATTTCGTAGTATTGCTTTGAGCAGCCTAAGAAACTAAAACAGTGTTCACCATGCAAATACCTTGGGGCATAGATATTATGAATGAATGAGATAATTTGTGAGAATTTACCCAATGTGGAATCAGTAGTGTTACTTTCCTTCCTCATTTTAGATAATTTATGGTAATTGGGTTTCTTTTGCTAAAAACAAGTTTGAGAGTTTAGAATGTGAAAAAGTTATAAGATTAGAAGATTGAGAAACTTGAAGAACAATAGCTGGCTGAAAGGAGAGAAGAAAAAAATGAGACGTAATAGGATCTTTTCCTCTTATTCATCTTATTCACACTACTAGAGAGCAACAAAAAGATCGATATATGCAAAGGAAAAGAATAATGAATTATTTATTACCTTTTCATTGATGCTTTTCAATAAGATGGGAATATCCCAATTGAAGTGTAAATGTATTAATCTGTTTAACTCTCAAGATTATCAATTTTATTACAGGAGATAATTTTCATAAAGTATGCAAAACTACAAGTAATAAAGAATTAAAATGATTTTAAATCATGTCGTATCTCTTATTACCAAGATTTCTAAGATAAATAATGAGGGAGACGTGAAAATTGGACCTGTTTACCCCATTTAATATTAACTATTTAAAGCACCCTTATTTGATCTTGTATTTCATTGCATTTAGTGACAGTAAGATCACTTAGAAGGCAAAAAGACTTCTTTGACAAGTTTTAAAAATCAGAAGTAAATGCATTTTTAGAAGTAAAAGTTTTAATAGTTAGTGCTGAATCTTGTCTACAATGTTTCCCTTCAATCTCTAGATTAAGGGATATAATCTCAGTCATTGATTATTGAAGGATAAAATCTCTGTCCTTGATTATGATGCTTTGTAGATAAGAAACTTGTCTTTCATCTTGGATTTACAGCATCTAATTCAGTGCCAGGCAAATAGCAGATGATCAAGAAATGTTTATTGAACAAGTGAACATAATGTAAGATATTCCCATAAGTAAGATACATAAAAATGTGACTGGCTGAGTTCCATTCACTTTATTTTGAAATTAGCATTGTGAAAGAGCAGCTAAATATATTCTGGATAGCTGAAGAAGAGGAGCATAGCTTTCTTTCTTTCTTAGCCATCTTACTATACATTTCAGTGTCACAAGATGAAATGTCAAGGAATAAGTGGCAAGGGTGACATAGGACAGTTATACTGTGTTTAGTCAAATGTTTTCTATTGCAAATCTTAGCAGTTGTCACTCCCCTCACATTTCAATTTCCCAGCAGTAATAGGGCTACAAATGTGCAATCTTTCTACTCAGATGTGGCTGTTTCTATTCATATAATCACAACCCAAGTTATCATGAATTAAGCCATGTGCCATTCAAGAATGTGATGTTCACATTTACGGAAGAATTAATATATGCAGCTACGTTGCCTTTAACAAATTATTATTAGGCAGGGTATGAAATGCATTGGTAAGAAATACTTAACAGATGATACTGTGACAATGTGCTATTAAGCATGTTACTGTAATGTCAATATTATTAAACCTATGTACCCAGCTAATCCATGAATATAAATTACTTTTGTATCAGTCACACTTTATTATTTATTAGGATCAGTGTAATAGCTATAACTATTCCACAGAGGCAACCTAAGGGCATGCTTCCGTCAAAACTGGAGTCTAGAGAACCACTGAATTCAGATCTTATCTAATAGTGACTCCCTTAGGCGCTGTTTCTCCAGATCATTTTGTTGAATCAGATGTAACTAAAAGATGTGATTGTTTTCTGGCACAAATTAAGATGGTCACAATAACTATTGCTATAATTTGTTGAGGCCTACTGGATAACTGGTACGGTAGCTGAGTGCTTTTCATATATTGTTACAAATTTTCCCCCAATTTCTGAATAGTGTTACTCCCAAGAACAGATGGAAGAAACTAAGTCTAAGAGAAATTTGGAAGTAACCGGCTAACATGTCAAAGTTGCTGTGTAACTACTTGGGTCCAAACCCAGGTGTCTGTTTCCAAGAGAAGATTTTTACATAGAACTGAGATTGTATGACAAGCAATTGAAATTTAGAATAATTGGAGCTCTGTTGAGTCCACTGCCAGGTGATGATACTGGTTTTTTTTCCTATCTCAGTTTCTCCCTTTTCAAAATAGAGATAGTACTTGATTATAAAAATAGCTTGTGCACTATGAGAGTAAAATTATTTTAAAAGGTTTCCCACAAAACCCTGCTATTTCTAAAGTACAACCGGACATTTGGTTTTATTATTTCCGTTAGAAAGAGCCCAGTGGAAAGCACACGATTTTTTTCATATTTTTAGTTCTTCTGACTCCCAGTCTAATGTTTAGTGTTTTGAGAGTTGAGGAACTTTATTTATTTAGTCTGTTGATTTCCCAATTTTACTTTTGCCAGTGATTTTTCCCACTTTTGGGGATTTTAGTTAATGAAATAAATATGGATGCGTGCAAGCATAAAACCTTCCTTTTATTTGTGTCACTTTATAAAAAAAAGTCTGAGGGAAGGTAAAATCAGCATGAGATGCAGAAAGAGATGAGTTAGGGAGGGAATATTTGCTGATATGAGGGGGAAGGGGCCCCAGACATGCAAGCTGCAGGTTTCCTGGGAAGGAAGTTAAGTCAGCAGCTGGTCATTTCTATCTTCCTCTTTCTATTTCTTTTTAATGAAAATGTGATGTTGTATGCACTGTTCTGTCATAAAAAATGAAATCTGGAGATGAACTTATAACACTATTCCAGAGATGCTGAATGTTGTTGCCTTGTTTTCATTCAGATTATTTTTATTTTATTTTATGTGTTTTAGCATAGCTCTTTGCTTTATTTAAAGGTATAAACCAACTTACGTGGGAGCACAGAGGATGGAAAAACTGCCTGGGTCTGTACCTGTCATTGAAAGCTCTGTGGAGGAGGTGAAAATGAAAGCTAATTTTTGAATTAGATGAGTGTGTGTTTGCTTCATTTTTGCAGTGACAGACAAGCAGCTAGCTCATGCTCTGCTTGGAATTGTGCAGAAGTACAACCTCCACTACAACTCTTTAATAGCTCTTACTACAAACCATTGTTTCAGGCTCAGTTTTCATTCATTCAGATGAGGTGCTTATTGGTAGGTTGCCTTATATCTTTTAGTTGAAGAAAGTCTTGTCGGATGTTAACGTCTCTCTCACATGCTTAAAATTTCAATCAGATTTTAATAGATCCCACATAAACGTCAATTAGGGCATCCTCAAGGTCAAGGTTTTAATAGCCTTAATTGCTGAGTTGAATATTCAGCACTTTGAGTGATGAATAAATACTGCTAAAATGAATGGGTGTTGCGTAGGAATTTAAATTTATTTTAGATATGTATAACTGCAAAAACTGGAATTCCATTTTAAATTACATAATCTTTAAATTATGAAAATTCAATCTCCTATACATTCATTCAAAATTTATTCAATATTAATTCATTCAACCACTATTTATTGAATAGTCTATTTAATATCAGTTATTTCACACACTATGCTAAGTGCTGAGAAAGGGAAAATTGACAAAACACAGTTTCATTGAAATCTGCTAAATGAATGACCTCTACCATTTAGACATGTTCTTTATTCTCTTAAATTCAATGGCAAATCAAATGTCTGGAAAACAAAACATTGTTATCTAGTATCTCATAGGCTTATTAACATTTTAAAAGATGACACATACAAAGCATCTAGTACTATGTCTACTGTATTATGAGAACTTAAACATTAAAAATTTTTATTATTACTATTATGATTATTGCTGTGAATTTACTGTTCTTGCTATTACTACTTCTACTACTATTATAACTGATACTATCACTAAGACAAGTAGTAATATTACTACATTTATAGCCTGCTGCTTGAATTTCCTGTACACCGAATCCAGAAAAATCAAAATCATATGAATGTGTTAACATACAAGAAAATGCAAAAGTAGGGAATTAACAACAATAATAATTTGTGTTCCAAGTTTTGTTACAAGCTTTGTCACAGGTAGAGTCCTGGAATCCCTAGGGTAATTTCATGGAAAATTCTTGCAGGCAAGCTAGATAAAATTTTCATCTTGTATATGGTTTTGACCAATAGTTAAGTAGGAAATTCAATTTATTGAATATGATTATACATATTGCTTGAGTAGACACAGTCTTACTCAAGTCATAATATAAATTTGAGGTCTTCTTCTAGCACACTTATTTTATTCTTTCTTAGGTTTTAGTGTTGATCAATTTCTTGACTAAACTGAATTAGGTAGGGGCCAACTAAAAAAGCAGCTTTATTCTTTCGCTTCATTGTATTTCCTCCATGCTCTGTTGAATCTCCTTTTCTCACCCATTGTGATACTTTGGGTTGATCCCAAATTCTGCTTTGTCATTTTCAATATGAGTAAATATCTCATTTTCTAAGTAGAAGGAAAAGTACAGTCCAATCTAATATTAAATCTTTGATCTTCCATCCAATTCAAATGTTTTTTCCTTCCACACCTTAGTGAGAGAAATCTTAAAATTGTCCCCACCTTGCCTTTCTACTCACCCGCTTCCATTCACGGTGCGATCTTGAGGCTCCTATAGGAGAGGATGGGGAGAGGGAACAAAGGTGACTAGTACGAAGGTCTGCCTCGACTAGGAGATGTTTAATCTGGCATGAGGGTAACTGTCCAAGGTTGATCCTTTTTCTAATATTCTCCTCAGCCAGTCCTGCACTGGGACTTCTTACTCTGGTTTTCAGTCCACCAGCTCCACATGTCTCCTACTCAAACTTTGGATTGCCCAAGTCACTTTGCTTTGTTTAAACTTTTGGATAGAGTTTCTTTCAAGGCAATTGCAAGCCAGGTCCTTACATCAAAGTGCACATTTGACCCCAGGGAAGAAATATTCTTACTCCACCACTGTTGAGAGTGTGGTACATTTTAAATCTTCCAATAAAGACCCAGACAGTCTTTTAAGTTAAGGCTATTTTTTTTGTCAAACATGAGTCGGGTACTAGTTCCTCAGTCTCTTAAATGGCAGCAGACTCAGGAATAGGTCCCAATCAGGTTCTCTTAATGTCTTCTCCATCCTATCCTTATGTATTCTTGAGGTAAATGATGGCTAAGTATTGCTAACATTTTCTGGATTATCTCTCAGAATGTTCTGCAAGGATGGTCAGATACTGTGAAATGGTATTAGTATCCTTGTTCAAGATTTTTGGGAACTTGGCCAGTTGGGGACAATAAGAATTGTCCCTTTTATAATCAGGGTACACAGGGTAATGTATGACATTTTTCCCTTTGTTTAAATGCTCCCTTGGAGGAGAAATATCAGGTCTTATGCAACATAGTAGCTATAGAATAAAGAGCACAGTGCCTTGTATATAATATAAACAATCAATATGCTCAATAAGAATGAACATATGGTTAGGAGTACCTTAATTGCTTTCTTATTCCACCAACACACAGACAAGTAACTTTTCATTATTAAATTCAGTTGGGGTCTTTGACATATTCAAAGGATTTCAGTAAAGAGAAGTAAATGAAGGAGTCATTTGTAGTAGTGAGGCAGGGCAAAGCCAATAAGGTAAGGCACATTGGGGCTAGCAATGGCGGGAAGCCAGTGTCATCTTAAGTCTGATCCTAACAGAAATTGTGGAAGGAAGGTGGTCTGTTGGGAAGCCATGTCATAGTGGAACACAGTCATTGCCGGAAGAGAGGCAAGGCAAGAAGGGAGCTCAGGGTGATAAATTCCTGGTCTGTCTCTTCATCCCACCCCCCAGTCTTCTGTTGTCGCTTGCCATTGACTGAAACCAGCTGGAAGCCAGATGCCCAGTGGACCTGAGCAAGGCAGCAATAGAGGTCAGCTCCCATGGGACACAGAGCATGGCAGAGGCAAACAGATAATGGATCATGCAAGGGGGAATGTTATTTTAGTTGGAAAAACCAAACTAGCATATATAAGTCATTCAAAAGACTATTATATATAGTGGTCATTTATAGCTAAAATACTAATTTTGCTTTGTACTTTAGGTCCACTATGGAGTAAATACATTTTGGGGGAAATAACCTGGGGTTTAAACTTTGACTTATAGTTGTGTGTTTAAATGCTGCTTATGCCAAAAAGTATTGATGAAACTTTACAAAGATGTATATAACATGGTGAGAGGAAATACAATAAAACAAAAGGAAAATAAGGGTAGAAATGTTGGAAGAAAGAATTGAAGTTAATCCACAAATGTAGGCCATATTGGGAGCCATAGCTTTTTTCTAAGATTTCTTCCATCCAGTTCCAAAAATATTTCTCTCAGATAATATTTATTGAGTCCCTATGATGTGTGTAAGGTACTAGTGATACTGCAATGAGCAAGAAAGTAAGGTCACAGAATTTATATATCAGTGTGAAGACATAAACATCAAAATGGAAATAGACAATATAATTTCATATTGAGATAAATGTTAGGAAGAAAATAAAATGAAGCAGTGTGACAGAGTTACTGGGCCAATATTAGATATCCTGAAGAGAGAAAAAAGCTTTTGATGAATAATATTTATGCTAATGCTTTAGCGCAATAAAATAATCATGGAAAAGGAGGTAGGAGCAGAAAATGGACTACAGAAAGTCAAACCTACCTAAATTTAATTAACAAGTATTACATTATTCTTAAAGGGAAATATCTTCAAGATTACAATTTTTACTAGAGCTTATTTGGAGGTAAAATTTTCATGTTTCATAGTCAGAATATTCCTTTATGCATCCTAGCATAGGCTGCTTCTTTCTCATAACTGTCCCAAATAATTTTGTCTTTATTTTTCAACTCTAATCAGTTCAACAAAACTTCATTTAACAATTATCATATGTCCAGGTCTGTGGAGCATATCACACTGAATTTGAATACATGGTTTTAAAATTGTTTAAAGAAAGAATATATTATATATCGGATTGTGTGATGCAAAACAAATATATTAAAGTAAAGATTAAAGAGGGCTAGAATTGTTAAAGAGAACTTTTCAGATAAAATGCAGTGTAATTTAAAAGGCTTTGGGTGTCCAGTTTGGACATTCTTAACCTGAGGAATTGAATCTGTTGATTAAATAAAAGTATCAAAAACGCTTTCTTCATTTGGCTTCCTATTTTTATTACACTGAAGCAAATGCATTGGAAAATCACAAAGAAAGCATATATACTGTCCATCTGTATAATAAAATGTTCAACCCAGTGTATTGGTTTGTTAAATGCTGCCAAAATGCAATATATCAGAAATGGAATGTCTTTTAAAAAGAGAATTTATTAAGTTGCAAGTTTACAGTTCTAAGACTCTGAAAATATCCAAACCAAGGCATCCAGAGAAAGATACCTTGATTTAAGAAAGGCTTAAGGGTCCAGAACACCTTTGTCAACTGGGAAGGCACACAGCTGGTGTATGCTGTATTCTTTGGCTCCTCTTTTCAGACAGCTTCCCTGGGAGGCTTTTCTTTCTGCATCTCCAAACATCTGAGTCCCCTGTTGTCTCTGTCGGCTCTGTGGGCTCTGAAGTTTTTCTAAAATCGTTCTCTCTTAAAGGGCTCCAGTAGGTGGCTTAAGACCCACCTTGAATGGGTGGAGATACATCTCCATGGAAACAACTTAATAAAAAGATCCCACCCAACAATATTGAATCAAGATTAAAGACCATGGCTTTTCTGGGGTACGCAACAGTTTCAAACCAGCACTCAGTAAGAGAGAAATGCAAATTAAAAGGAGAAATCAAATTGCTCCACTATCAAAATATATCTAAAATCTAACCCTCATCACCACGTACAGTGTTCCTGACTGGTTCTAGCTGTATCATCTCTTGCCTGGATTATTGCAATTGGCTTCTCACTGCTCTGCCCTCACCCCTCTTCAGCCATAGTGGTTCTGTTATAAAACAAGTCAGATTGTGTCATTCCTCTAATGCTGACTCATTTCACTCAGAGAAAAAGCCAACCTCCTTAGAAGGACCTCCAAACCCCTACAGCATCCATCCCTTATTGTCAATCTGACCTCATCTTTTCTAATTCCCTTGGTCCCCACTTCCCCTCAGCCCTCACTGGCTCATCAGCTGAGCTTCAAGCTTCTCAGCCGAAGCCCATCTCAGGGCTTTTGCACCTCAGCGCCTATTTCCATTGCAGGCACACCCCTGCTTCGAGATCTAATTTCTCTTCCTCAGTGTTCTTTTCCCAGATATTCCCTTATGTCCTTTGGGTCCTTTTTCAAATGTCACCGTTTTTGGTGGGACCTCTTAAAACTTCTCCCTCATATTCTCCCCTCATGACCTATCCTTCTTTCATTTTTGGAAATGAAGTCATAATTTCACACTTTATGCATTTTACCAAAAAGTAATTATTTATATAATTTATCATGTTATTATTGTTTATTGCCTATACCTCCCCTTCGAGATAGGAAGATATCTTTATTTAGATAGTTCTTGCAGCTTTAGTGTGCTTTTCTTGGCCTGGCTTATGATTAAGTGTTTAATAAATATTTGTTCAAAGGCTCTCTCTTTATCAGCCCTATGGTCACAAGGATTAAGACCCACCCTGATTCTATTTAGCCTCACCTTTAATGATAACATCTTCAGAAGGTCTTATTTATGAAAGGGCTCACAACCACAGCATCGGGGATTCAGATTTGCACATGGCTTTTGTGGGGGGACATGATTCAATCCCCAACAGTCACCCTCCAATTTTCAGAATTGTGCTTCTTTCTCCAGTCAGTTTCCTTACTTTACCATAAAAAACTGTAAGATTACAAATGCAATTTGCTTGTTAGTCCTGGCACCCAAACATCAGTTTCTGGATTTGGTTTTCTGAAATTCCAAACTTGTTGTATAAAAAATAAGTTAATTTTTCACTCAGTCCATAGATGGCTTCTAGTTTCTTACCTAGGTGTTGAGCAATTCCATCATTTGTTTTTCCTTTAAGTTGTCTAGTACAGTTAGAGTCACCAGTCCTTTCCAGTCTTCACATTCCATTATATTCCCTATAATGCTTTATTGCAGTAGCTATTTGGTCTGTCAAAGCTTTACCTTCTATAGGCAACTAACTTAATTACAGAGGATGACTTAATTAACCATATTTCTACAGGATGGCATGGATTATTAATGGTTCTGCTTTCCATTGGCAGCAGGGGCATTATTGCATTCAAAATCTAATCAAATATAGAACAAATTCCAAATTTCCTGTTCTTAAATCTTCCCTACCTCTTCAACCACTTCTGTGACAAAAAAACAAAACAAAACAAAATAAAACAAAAAACACCTGCATCTCTGCATCTGTCAGGATTTGCTCAGAAAACAGTCAGTTTAAGTATTACAGGAATAAAATGTTTTAATATAGGAATTAGAGGATGGCTTTGGGAAGTTCCTTGGGAACCTACTGCAATACTTAAGAGTTTCTGGAAATGCTTCTATCTGTAACAGCAGAATGGAAAGTACTGAGAAACTTGAGAAGCTTCATAACTGCCCATATATCTGGCCACTACAGCAAAGTAAAGCATCACCATACTTCTGCCTTCCAAACCTTGGTTAATTTCTCTCATAGGCAGAATCTTATCCAAAATCTGACTTCTGTGCTGCAATTTCAAGGCTTCATTATGAGTGGGTGGTAACAATATGCAGTTGGCAACTGGAAATCCAGCACATTCTTAGAGACAGTTGAATGAAAAACAAATAGTTGCAGAATCTTGACTGTGTTCCTTACACAGCTCTAAGTGTCTTACACATATATTACATCTTTTAATCCATGACATTAAAATTATTATCATTGCCACTTTACAGATAAAGAAATAGGGCATAGAAAAGTTTTGTAATGTGCTGAAGTTCACCCAACTGGGAAATGGGGAGAGAACATGAAATCCAAGTACTGTAAGTCCAAAATACATGCTCTCTTCTACTACACCAAGAAGAAAAGCACTTATCTCAGGGTGGTGAAATGAACAGTAATTTTTATTGCCTACTGTATAATTATTTATATCTTATAACTTTTTCCACAATTAAATATGATTTATTTTATTTTTGAATGATGCTATCATGTTGTGGAATTGGGTGATACGAATTCCTGGATTAGGCCTGTTTCATCTGACTTTGTGATCTCTGTGCCTTTAACCAAATACCATGTACTCACAACAGAGCATTTTGAATGCTTCATTGCACATTGTTTTGCACACTAGAACTCTTACCAAAATCTATGCCCCTTGAGAAAAGACACTCTGCCGTGGCCATCTTTGAATCTCCAGTAATCCTGGCAGTCCCTGATGTGTAGTGGGTGTGCAGTAAATAATTATGGAATGGGTACATTATCTTGGCTTTCTTAACAAAAATTTAGGCATCTGTAGTGTGAGTGTATAGATCTTGGTAATATCCAAATTATAGGTCTAGAATCCCTTATCTGAACTTCTGAAATCCAAAAACCTCTGGAAATTGGAAGTTTTGTTTATAACACAATGGTGAGAATACTTTACCTGACCTGAATTTATTCAGCTGCAAACCTCTTCTGAACTGGCATAGGCTACTTTTAAACTTTATATATCACACTCACAATAAACATTGGTACATTTTCACTGCAGAGATGGTATTTGTGTTCCAGGTTGCTGCCTCAGACTCTGTCAGGAATATAGAAAAAGATCTGAATTCCATTACACATTTGGTCTCTTGTAGATAAGGGGACATGGACTTCTGCTTTCCATTTGGTACTTGTACCATACTGCCCATCCTTTTCCTACTTTTTCCTAAGAATTAAGGAGCTACAAATCTGATGGACCGGAACTGAGGACACTCATAAGTCACCTTTAGTAGTGGGGAGTATTTGGGTTTCTTTAGACCCAGGCATCACTCAACTCCCTCGGGTAGACCTGGTATCCTTGTTCCTTACTCTAGGCAGCAGATACATGGTGTCTTTTGAAACCTGATCTCTCTTCCTGTTGGGAATTGAACCATGTCCTCAATACAGACCTGTAGATGTGAACCCATTTGTTAAATGGGACCTTTGAAGGTCTTACTTCAAGTTAAGATGTGGACTCATTTGATAATAGGATCTTCAAAGATCCTATTTAGATGATGCCAAATTGAATCAGGGTGGGCCTTAATCTACATAACTGTAATCCATATAAGGCAGAGGAAATTTGGATGGAGTCATTCAAAAGATGCCATAAATTATTCGAAGCCAGAAATCAGAAGGTCCCAGAGACTATGGGAGATTACCATATGTCAGAGGCAGAGTTGCAAGCCAAGGAACCCCAAGGATTGCAGTAAACCAACACCAGAATGCTACAAATTCTGGGAGAAAACATAGCCTGTCAATACCTTGATGTTGGCCTTGTAGCTTCCAAAACCATGAGATAATAAATTCCTGTTCTTTAATCCAATCCATTGTGTGGTATTTTTTTATCACAGCACTAGCAAGCTAAGACACCTCCTTTTGCCCCTCTCCCTTTCCCAACATCCTTCTTTCTATAAGGCAAACTTAATCATGTGCTTCCAGGACTCATCCAGTGAGGTAGGGGTGTGTGTGTGTGTGTGTGTGTGTGTGTGTGTGTGTGTGTGTGTGTATGAGAGAGTGAAAGAGAGAGAGAGAGAAATAGATGTTAGTTGCACAAAAAAGTGAACTCTTAAGAAATTACCTTTTTTTTTTTTTTTTTACATAAGCAGGCACCAGGAATCGAACCCGGGTCCTCTGGCATGGCAGGTGAGAACTCTGCCTGCTGAACCACCGTGGCCCACCCAGAAATTACCAAATTTGATACCCTAAATTAGAATCTGTGGAGAGAGACCAGGGCAGCAGAAGATATTAGAAGTTTCACCTGCTGATTCTAATGTGCAACCAGATATGAGAGTTGTGGATTTTTATCTTGATTCTAAAGCCTCTTGATCTAGCAAAATGTTTCCTGAGATTGGCTCCCTCAGTTTAAAAAACTCCAAAGAGAAGGATGGGTAATTGGCAGGACAGAATTCACGCATCCTCATTCCCTGGTTTTGTGCCTTCATTACACCATCTGAAACTCACGTTGATACCAACAGAACATTCAATAGGAGATAATTTCATAATTATTTTTCCTTACTTCAGTCTTTGACAAGTTTATTTTTTGGTGTAGAACATGAAAGCATAAAACATTTTTTCAACATTGCATTATTTTCCCTTTTTTGTATGAGAGTGCAAAATAGGAGTGAGCGAGAGAGGAGAGAACAAAATAACAGGAAAAATCTGTATGTGACTGACAGAATAGACCCATTTCCAAATTCTGATTTTATTACTGTTACTTTTCTAAATCTTGAGGCTTTTAGAATATTAACTGTGTCAGTTACGAGACTTGCACTTACCTTTTTCTCCCCTGACATACTCCTTAAAGTAGGTCTGCTGCACATCAGTAATCTATCTGGGAGTTTTCATAGAACTTTGATTTCCTTTGTAGTCTACTGTTGTGAACCATATTGCCATTTCATGTGATGATGCTGTGGCTCTGGATTAAATGCCTACTGGTATTCCTGGTCTTCTAACTATTTTCTTGCCATGCCATTAGAATGAGGAAGTGGTGACAGACAGTATGTTAGTGCTAAGCTTAGGCCTTAAGAGGTCTTCACTGTTTCCACTCGCCCTCTTGTCCCGTCAGTCCCTGTCTTTGAGAAGAACTTACCCACTTAGCCTCTGCCCTGTCAGCAAGGGCCTAAGCATAAATACATGTGTAGTAAATCTGAGTATAAACCTCAGGGAGCCAAGTCCAACTGGAAACGGAACAGTCAGCTGAGCCCAACCTAGATCAGTCAACTTCTCATCAACCCACAGACACATGATCCAAAAAATGTTTATAATAGCAGGTCACTGAATATTTGTGTTTTTTTGTTATGTGACATTATTGTGGCAGTAGTTCACTGATACAATAATAAACACGTAGAGAATCCATAGCTACTCATGATTGAATTCTTGTAATATTTTATGATACATAAAGCAATTTCTAATAAATGTATTACATGTAAATATTGCAGAACGTAATTTGGCATATAATATTTTTAAAATTTAAATTTCTTCTTGAAGTCAATTTTTCAGTGTGAAAATCTTTGCTAGAATTGTTTACAATAATTTTTCTTTGTATTAAATTGCACCAATATCCATCCAGTATTGCCATGTTGCAAATTAAAAGGGTTTTATTATTTCAAAGTTTGTGTTTCTTTATTTAGCCTAAACGTGCTTCAATCACTTGCATTTTTAACATATTGGCCAAAATAACCATTGGATTGCGTTGATAAATTCCACACAGGTTTTATAGTTTAAATCAATATGAAGTAATAAAAACTTAAGATTTTAAGACACAATAGTATCCACAGTCACCATTTTAAACATACCTTTCTTTGTTCTAAAGGACCCTCATTTATTCAATAAGTAGAAGAAGTGATCATCTCATACAACAAAGATGTCTTATATGCAGTACAGTAGGTGGTGAGTAGTTTGATTTAACATGGAAGTTGTTTTGTCAACATTGCACTAGAATCCAGGAGTGTAAAACTGTGGAGTCTACAGAGTATAAACAAGTCTCGTAGCTGGAAATTCAAATAAATTAATTTTAGTTCTTGACTTAAACTGCTGCTGGGAAGTACTTCATTTCCTGATTCTTCCTCCTCTAAATAGATTTTAAGAGTTATATGAAAGTCAAGTTGTGCTCATTCGTCCTTCCTCTAGAGAGATTTCACCTGATGCTGATTCATCATTTCTTCTTCACACATCTGGTTTCTGAAACTTCCCTGTTTCTCTCCTGTCTCTCCATCTATACTCCCCTCCTTTCTCCTTTCCTACCTCCCTCTCTTTTGTCCTTGCCACCCTCCATTTATTTTTTCCCTATCTGTACTCTTCTGATTGACAAAAATCCAAGACAAAATGTCTATGTGCTCTTAATCCTTTAAACATACAAAACAAAACAAAACAAAATGTGGAAGTAACTCTTTAGAAGAAAATATTTACTAGCTCTATGTCATGGATTTATGATAAAAATGAGGCCACAAATCTTTTAATTCCTCTGATTCAACTCATGGTTCCTATCCTGTGCTATGCTAAACAGGTAGTTGTTTGGTGTTCCGGAAGCATTATTGATTGATAAATCATGTGTTTTAGGATGAAACTTGAATTAGTAGTGGGAACAAAAATTGTAATGTAGGGAGGAATGACTATATTGAATAGCTTTATGATCATGAACTTCGGGGTTGGCTTTCTTAAAAATGTGTAAAAATATCTTTAATAAAAATGATTCAGATTTACTGATCACTTTTGTTGTGCCAGACAATTTACATATGTATAAAAATGATTATTTTCTCCATTTTATAAGTGAGGAACCTATAATGGGTTGAATTGTCTCCCCCAAAATGTTATACTGAAGTCCTCACCCCAGTACATGTGAATGTGACTGTTCTAGCTTGCTAGCTGCCAGAATGCAATATACCAGAAATGGATTGGGTTTTAAAAAGGGGAATTTAATAAATTGCTAGTTTACAGTTCTAAGGCTGAGAAAATGTCCCAATTAAAACAAGTCTATAGAAATGTCTGATCTAAGGCATCCAGGGAAAGATACCTTGGTTCAAGAAGGCCGATGAAGTTCAGGGTTTCTCTCTCAAGTTAGAAGACACATGGTTAACGCAGTCACGGTTTCTCTCATCTGGAAGGGCACATGGTGAACTGGCATCATCTGCTAGCTTTCTCTCCTGGTTTTCTGTTTCATGGAGCTCCCCGGGAGGCGTTTTCCTTCTTCATCTGCAAAGGTCGCTGGCTGGTGAACTCTCTGTTTCTCGTGGCTCTGTTGTTCTGCAGTATTCTGTCATCTTTCTCTGCTCTCTCCAAATCTCTCTTTTATAGGATTCCAGTAAAGTAATAAAGAATCACCTAGAATGGGTGGAGACACACTAATCTCCACCTAATCCAGTTTAACAACCACTCTTGATTGAGTCATATCTCCAGGGAGATGATCTAATTAAAGTTTCAAACATACAGTACTGAATAAGGATTAGAAGAAATGGTTGCCTTTACAAAATGGGATTAGGATTAAAACATGGCTTTTCTAGGGAACATAAACCTTTTCAAACAGGCACAGTAACTTTATTTGGAAATGGAGTCTTTGAAGATATGAATAGTTAAGATGAGGCTAAACTGAATTAGGACGGGCCCTTGTCCACTGACTGGTGTCCTTGTAAGAAGAGGAAATTTGCATAGAGACAGAAAGACACTGTAGAGAAGTCCACCTGAAGATGGAGGAGGCAGAGCTTGGAGTGATGCAACTACAATCCAAGGACACCAGGTTTGCCGGGAAATGTCAGAGGTTAGGAAGGGTTTTCCAATAGAACAAGACTCATACTGACATCTTGGTTTCAGACTTCTAGCTTACACAATGTGACACAATAAATTTAAGTTGTTTTAGGTCACCTATTTATGGTGCTTTGTCATAGCAGCCCTAGGAAACCAATACAGTGCCTAAGTAAGAGAGAGGTCAGGTATCTTCTAAGTCACAGAGCTGGTAAGTGTTGGAGATGGGATTCAACCTAGTTCTCTACGACTGGAGTCTGTAACTTTACTTTCTTTTTCAAAAATGTTTAGGCCTATAAAATTGGACGTAGCAAAAAGATTCATTTCAAATCAAAAGAATCTCTGGTAAAATCATCCAACCACCATCACAGATACATATAGGAAGTCATTTAGAACATTTAACAGAGACAGAAATGATTAAAAAGTTTTATAAGAAGAAATTGTGGTTCACAAATCTTATCTGGAATATTTGAAAACAGTTATGGCTTTTTATCTCCAAAAAAAGAGAACTCTCTCTTTTTTTTTTTTTTTTTTTTTTTACAGAGAACTTTACAGATTTTGAAGTGAAATAAATATTTGGAAGAAATCTATTTGCATTGCCATCCCTTCATGTGAATCTAAAATGAAACAAATAGAGTAAGTCAGATATCCGAAGAAATGCATGAAATTGTACAATGGTAGAGGTTCCCCTGCCCCAATCTTGTGTCAGCTCATCTCAGGAAGGAGAAGGTATGGGCAAGCAATGGACTCCAACTCAAATATGAAACACATTTACTGAGCACTTAATCTATTAAGGGCATTAGGTTAAGAAATGTGGCTGATACTGAAGGCTGTTATGGCATCAGGCTTTGCAACCCCTTTGGATGAAAAATATTAACACAAAAGAAGAGTTGGTCACTTACCAAAAGTATGACAGAAAATATATTCTATAATAATTGAGATGATAGAAAAGATCCTTCAAATAGAAGTGGTAAGGGAAAGAAAGGTATCACAAAACAAACAAAGGAACAAAGTTCAACCAGGTCTGAGAAAAGTAAGGCAGGCAAGTAGAGGAAAAAAGTGACAGCTCTTTAAGATAGTCTGTGCAACATAGTATATTTAATGTGTGAGAAACAGGTAGGGATGAGGTATATTAAACTGCCATTCTCCTTGACTCCTGGCTTCCTCATCTATAAAATAAATTAGTAATACCTTTCTTTTTTTTTGTTCTAATGGCTACAGATAATGTATCTAGAATATAGCAGGGGATAAACAAACCATGAATTGCTATCCAAATGCATCCCAATGCCTATTATTTTTTTATTTTTTATTTTTTTAAATTTTTTTATTAATCAAAAAAAAGAAAAGAAATTAACACAACATTTAGAAAACATTCCATTCTACACATGCACTCAGTAATTCTTAGTATCATCACATAGATGTATGATCATCATTTCTTAGTACATTTGCATCGATTTAGGAAAAGAACTAGCAAAACAGCAGAAAAAGATATAGAATGTTAATATAGAGAAGAGAATTAAAATAATAATACTAATAAAAAAATATATGTACAAAAAAAGGAAAAAGAAAAAACAAAAACAAAAGATACAAACAAACAAGCAAACAAACAAAAAACTATATTTCAGGTGCAGCTTCATTCAGTGTTCTAACATAGTTACATTACACTTAGGTATTATTGTGCTGTCCATTTTTGAGTTTTTGTATCTAGTCCTGTTGCACAGTCTGTATCCCTTCAGCTCCAATTACCCATTATCTTACCCTGTTTCTAACTCCTGCTGGTCTCTGTTACCAATGATATATTCCAAGCTGATTCTCGAATGTCGTTTCACATCAGTGGGACCATACAGTATTTGTCCTTTAGTTTTTGGCTAGACTCACTCAGCATAATGTTCTCTAGGTCCATCCATGTTATTACATGCTTCATAAGTTTATTCTGTCTTAAAGCTGCATAATATTCCATCATAGGTATACGCCACAGTTTGTTTAGCCACTCGTCTGTTGATGGACATTTTGGCTGTTTCCATCTCTTTGCAATTGTAGATAATGCTGCTATAAACACTGGTGTGCAAATGTCCGTCTGTGTCTTTGCCCTTAAGTCCTTTGAGTAGATACCTAGCAGTGGTATTGCTGGGTCGTAATCCATTCTGCCAGTCTATGTCTTTTGATTGGGAAATTCAGTCCATTAACTTTTAGTGTTATTACTGTTTGGATAATATTTTCCTCTAACATTTTGCCTTTTGTATTATATATATCATATCTGATTTTCCTTCTTTCTACACTTTACTCCATACCTCTCTCTTCTGTCTTTTCGTATCTGACTCTAGTGCTCCCTTTAGTATTTCTTGCAGAGCTGGTCTCTTGGTCACAAATTCTCTCAGTGACTTTTTGTCTATAAATGTTTTAGTTTCTCCTTCATTTTTGAAGGACAATTTTGCTGGATATAGAAGTCTTGGTTGGCAGTTTTTCTCTTTTAGTAATTTAAATATATCATCCCACTGTCTTCTAGCTTCCATGGTTTCTGCTGAGAAATCTACACATAGTCTTATTGGGTTTCCCTTGTATGTGACAGATTGTTTTTCTCTTGCTGCTTTCAAGATCCTCTCTTTCTCTTTGACCTCTGACATTCTAACTAGTAAGTGTCTTGGAGAACGCCTATTTGGGTCTAATCTCTTTGGGGTGCGCTGCACTTCTTGGATCTGTAATTTTAGGTCTTTCATAAGAGTTGGGAAATTTTCAGTGATAACTTCTTCCATTAGTTTTTCTCCTCCTTTTCCCTTCTCTTCTCCTTCTGGGACACCCACAACACGTATATTTGTGCGCTTCATATTGTCATTCAGTTCCCTGATCCCCTGCTCAAGTTTTTCCATTCTTTTCCCTATAGTTTCTGTTTCTTTTTAGAATTCAGATGTTCCATCCTCCAGTTCACTAATTGTAGCTTCTGTCTCTTTAGATCTACCATTGTAGGTATCCATTGTTTTTTCCATTTTTTCTTCTTTGTCCTTCACTCCCATAAGTTCTGTGATTTGTTTTTTCAGATTTTCTATTTCTTCTTTTTGCTCAGCCCATGTCTTCTTCATGTCCTCCCTCAATTTATTGATTTGGTTTTTGAAGAGTTTTTCCATTTCTGTTTGTATATTCAGCATTAGTTGTCTCAGCTCCTGTATCTCATTTGAACTATTGGTTTGTTCCTTTGACTGGGCCATATCTTCAATTTTCCGAGTGTCACCCATTATTTTCTGCTGGTGTCTGGGCATTTGATCAGATTTCCCTGGGTGTGGGACCAGGCTGGTTGAAAGGTTTTTCTGTGAAATCTCTGGGCTCTGTTTTTCTTTTCCTGCCCAGTAGGTGGTGCTCGTGGCGCTTGTCTGTCTGCAGGTCCCACCAGTAAAAGATGCTGTGGCTCCTTTAACTTGCCAATCCGAATCTCGTAGTCGGCCCGGGAAACCGCGCGTGGAGGGGGGGTCACCGGCCGCCGCGGCTTGGGGGAGTGCCGGTCCAGATTGCCCAGCTGGCCCGAGACGCCAAGCGTGGCGGGAGGGCCCCGCTATCCAATGTTCCCAGTCAGACCGGGGACCCACGTGCATGGAGGGGATCCCAGTCACCAGCTGCCCCGGCCGGGAAAACGCGTGCCCCTCGGGTATCTCACCGCAGCGGATTCTCCCTGCCCATTCGGCTGATCCAGAATGGGGTACGCTGTCTTTTTGGTCTCTGTCGTAGCTCCGGGAGCTGTTTTGTATAGTTTCTGTTTCTTTAGTTGCTGTTCTGGAGGAGGAACTAAGACCCGCGCGTCTTACTAAGCCACCATCTTCTCCGGAAGTCCAATGCCTATTTTTATAAATAAAATGCTTTCAGAACATAGTCACACTTTTTATTTACTTGTTATCTAATGCTGCTTTAACACTACTATGACAGAGTTGACTCAAGAATTGCTACAGAGATCACATAGCTCACAATGCCTAAAATATTTATCTGGCCAATTACAGAAAAATGTTTGTCAACCCCTGGCATATAGCATTCTGCTTGTCTCATAGTAGTTGCTCCATAATTGGAAGCTTTTTTATCCTCTTATACTGTACAGTCTTGGATATTGCATAGGAAATTACCTAAGCATGGCATTAAAGAATCTCAGTCTGTTCAATCTTTTAGGGGACTTTGGAGATTATCTATTTCTTTCCTCCTGTTTTCAGTTGATTCCTGTGGTCTGTTCCCACACTCAGATTCTTTAACAGTAGCTCAAACTGAATAAACAGAAAAGTAACTTAACATGGGTGATCAATGTAAGAAAGGTGACATTATCAAGAGAGAAATTTCTCAACACATTGAAATGATGAACTTATGCAAAGAAGTACTTTTCAAGTTGTCACTTGTAGACTCGATGGAGTACACACAGAGTATTTGAAATTACAATAGCTAGTGTAAAAAACAACAGTTGAAAAAAAGTGTTTAGTCTACTCTCATTCATAAAGCAAAAGTGAACTCTATTTTGAGAGAATTGGCAGGTTAATTAAGAAGTCCATTAGTGATCATGTCAAGAACACTGACTCATTTTTAATTTAACTTAATGTTACTTGAATGATAGATGTTACTTGTGAAAAGTCTAGAATCAGGTATGCGGGAAAATTTGTTGCACATTTTTGTAATTGACTGTTGTCCAAAAGTTGAGTATGATTTCGCAATTGAAAGAGATGTGCAAATTCAGCTCCAAGGAATTTCATAAATATATACTTGAAAAAGCAGGGAAACATTGTCCAAACTATCTGAAGTTCAGTTTCACTAATGCTAAAATGGTAATTGTACGATCTATAATTACTTTTGTGAGGATTAAATAAGTAAAAAGGTGTAAAAATGTTTGGTTTAGTTTTTAGAGCATGTAAAATTCAATAAAGGTTAGCTTACTTCCCTGTTTTTTTTCAGGACAGAAAATTAGAGCCAGTTGATTATTGTTTAAAATATATTCATCCTTTTCTAATTAATTTATAAAACACATTGTGTCCCAAGTATCTGTTTATCAGTATTTTTGATAGATTCAAATCCAACAATCAAAGTATAGTACAATGGGTTTGCATTATGACAAAATAGGAATCTAAGGTTTTTGCTTATCTATGTCATAATATCTTTCAAATGAAGAAATAGTAACATTATAAAAGATGTGACCCCCATTAAACTGCATCTATATATTTCATAATTGATTTTCAAAAGTAATAAAATACAGAGTGAATACTTTGGGCTCATATCATTGTAACCCTTATTTGAGAAGAAACACTATTCTAATATATAATGGAAGCTGTAAGGAAATTGAATAGCCTTACTCTATTTCTATGACAATTAATATGTAGTGGACATAGAACAAGGTTCACATATTATAAACACACACATGCACGCACACATACACATGAGAGTGGCTATAGAAATGCTGAAATATTTTCTTCAGTTTCAGAGCAAGAATACCACTTAAAACGATGACAGAAAAATGATATGGTCATATTATCAACCCAGTGGATGATTTCAGATCTTTAAAAGTATTGCACAGTGAATCAAGTGGTTTTAAATATACTCTCATGTGTGAAAAAAATCCTTACAATATAGGCTAGTTAAAAAATCAATTGCATGAACATGTAAAACCCAGAAAAAAATGGATGATGCTTTTCAATGGACATTTATCAGAAGGCGGAGGCCAATCAGCAACCCTATAGACATATTAAAAACACAATCACAGCTCATGACTTACAGCACACATCTTGATCAGAAGCTTAGCAGATTAGGCCCAGATGCATTGTCACTTACTGAACATCTGGCCAGATGAACAACAGCTGAAAAAATACACTTTTTTGTTAATGAGTGAAGAGCTAATGTAATATCTTAGGCAATGAGATCAAACTTATATTCGTTTTTCAATCACATTTTAGGATACTTGAGAACACTGCCAGTCCACTTAAAAATCAAATATTTTGACTGTCATGAATCTAACCGTAATTTCACAGCATTAATTCAAGCATGCCTGCATTTGGGCATAATAACCTAGTAACCAGAACTTTTCAGCTGGAAGATCACATTTCAAGATTTTTCTGTTCTGGGCGGGCCACAGTGGCTTAGCAGCCAGAGTTCTCACCTGCCATGCCAGAGACCCGGGTTTGACTCCCAGTGCCCGCCCATGCAAAAAAAAAAAAAGATTTCTCTATTCTAATTGCAATGAATACAAAAAGAATGCAGTGGAAAGGAAGGCAGCAGACAGCATATCCAAAAGCCCCAGTGTTACAAATAAAAAACAAACATTATGCATTATTTAGTGCAAATATTTAGTATTGTCCATTTAAAAGCCACATACAGGGGGTTGCAAGAGTAATTCAGTGGTGGAATTCTCACCTGCCTTGGGGGAGACCCAGGTTAGATTCCTGGTCTACACATTTTCCAAAGAAACAAGCCAAAAAACAAACAAACAAAAATTCAACAAATTGTGCTGCAATAATGGGATATTCACATGGAAAAATAATGAAACGTGACCCTGTCATACAGCATACCAAAAAAAAAAAAAAAAAAAAAGCCAGGCACACTCTGTAACAATGCTTCTGAGTTCATCTAATCATTGAACTTCTACATTCTGATATTTTAATATTTTACTTTTCTCCTACAAACAGATTTTATGTGGAAGATGATTACTCTAGTCACCTTCAAACTAACCTTAGTATGTGTCTCATCAAATAGTAACACTCTGGAATTTTCATGCCAATAAGCTTGAAAAGTTGGCGTGACAATTAGTCAATTTTGTACTTCTGTTTCACGAACGACAAGGAATTCCACTTCCCAGAGAGAGGTATAGAAATGCTGTTCATCATAATTAGGACTGCATACCTAGAAATGTGAGGTATAAACATATTTAGTGCAAAGTGTAAATATTGCAACAAAGTGGTTTAGGCACCTGAGTCTCATCTGGATCTTCCTAGAATCAGTTATTTCAACAGGTAAACACAGGTGTAGGTCTTTTCAAACTTGGAGTATGCTGTTCTAAAATTACATACTAAATCATCTTGTAATGGCCACTTTAATTAACAGCTGCACAAGCCTAAAAAAAAACAACTAAAATGTAAAAAGTTTTGGCATTAGATGAAGAAGTTTGTATATACACAGACATACAAACATATATGCAAAAATAAACATATATACCTGTAGAGAAAATCTTTTAAATAATTATGATAATAGAGACATGGAAGCAGATAAATCTAAATAGAATAGAGGTGTAGTGGGGGTAGTTGTGGAAGGGAAATCAGCTCTAGATAACGGTAAAACTGGAAAAAAATAGAAATACAAAGTGGTGCCCTAACTCTATGTTTATTTATTAAAAAAGAATGCTTGTCTAAAGTTAAGATGTGAGTCAGTAGCTAAAAGGAGAGCTAGCCTTTTATAGAGATCAGTACCACATGCTGTAAAGGGTCTACTTTCTTGCTGGTCTGTTCCTGTGGTTCTCTGAGCATGGCTGGGCATTACAGCTGGAAGTCAAGCTCTTTAGGGGAGGCTGAGTTCCAAGGTTCTCAGCAGCTGTGTATTCTCAACAATTAGTTTTCCATGGAGCGCATTGCATGTTAGAATTCCTGTAGATTTGAAAGGCCACCATGAGATAGTATGTATGCTTTCCAACGTGAGGTTTCTAACCTACCTCATGATATCTAATTGACGACTCAGGAGGCTGTCTAGAAAAATAAAAATTCAGCTAATATTTTAAACCTGGTCACTGCAGATAAGGGAGATACAAATTTAAGGATGATTGATTTTGAAATACCACAAGAAACATAGAGAAATATGGAAAACAGAACTTTACAACTTTCTACATAGCAGCTACCATTTAAAGAAATAACTACCCTTTATACAAACAAGATGGTCTTTGGGGAAAGGAGCTGGATAGAGATGCAGAAGATAGTTATAAAAATATGTTGGCAGCAAAGAAGTTAAGCCTACTTATAGTTATGCCTAAGAATTATTTCCAGAAAACCTCCTTTGTTGCCCAGATATGACCTCTCTCTGTCTGTCTGTCTGTCTCTCTCTCTCTCTCTCAGCCCAACTCTGCAAGGAAAATCATTATCCATTCCCCTACATGGGTCTTGACATACAGGGCTGGAAGTTTTCCTGGCAACGTGGGTGTTCTAGTTTGCTAGCTGCCGGAATGCAACACACCAGAGACGGATTGGCTTTTAATAAAAGGGGATTTATTTTGTTGGTTCTTCAGAGGAAAGGCAGCTAACTTTCCACTGAGGTTCTTTCTTACGTGGAAGGCACAGGATGGTCTCTGCTGGTCTTCTCTCCAGGCCCCTGGGTTCCAACAACTTTCCCCGGGGTGATTTCTTTCTCCATCTCCAAGGGCCCGGGCTGAGCTGCAAGTGCTGAGATGAGGAATGCCAAGCTGCTAGACTGTGCTACATTGCATTCTCTCATTTAAGCACAAGCCAATTAAGTTAAACGTCACTCATTGCAGCAGACACGCCTCCTAGCCGACTGTGGATGTAATTAGCAACAGATGAGATGCACCTACCATTGGCTCATGTCCACAGCAACAGAACTAGGTGCTTTCACCTGGCCAAGTTGACAACTGAATCTAACTACCACATGTCCACCCCTTGTCAACTTGGCAGCTACTCACATCACCTTAAACAGGTGCAAAATATTCTCTTCTGGCTGTGGACCTGTGAATCTCAAAATAAGTCTGGTGCCAATATGCAAAGGAGGATAGTCAAAGGATACAGATTTTCATTTCCATAGGGAGAAATTGGAAGGAAGATCTGCAGGCAAACACCATTGGATTTCCAAGTCTGAAAGTCATTTATCCTTCGGCTGTAGAAAGCGGCAGTCCCACCCCTTCCAAGGGCCTATGCAGTGGCCGGCCTCTTTCCAAATCAACCTCGGGGAACATCGAGGAGACCACCTCTGGGCTCCACTCTCTCCAGGCATCAGGGCCACCCCTGGGCTCTCTGCCATTTCTGGGGTGCACGCTCAACCCCTCCACATGGTGGCAGCCAGGTTCTCCCAGTCCCCCAAGGAGCGTGCTATGCCTTTCCCAAGGCCCGAGGCTGCACAACTATTCCACTGCAATGAGAGGGGAGACTCATCCTCGCCCTTCAGGGTAAACTCACCCTCTCCACACATACAGGTGGGTCCACTCTCCTGGCCGAGGTTTCTTGGCTTCAGACCCGAACTTCCACGGTTCTCACTCTGCAAACTCCAATCTCTCCCTTTTGTATCCTCCTTTGTCAAGATTGGCAGTGGTTCCATTTACACCAACAGTCTCTTCAAGCCCTCCAGGACTTCTCCATCAATCTCTTCACAGTTCCTCCAAAGTCTTCCCCTTAGCCATCCAAAACACAGTTCCAACAGATCTGGCATTTGCAAACTGCAGCAGCACCCCACTCCTGGTACCAAGATGTATTAGTTAGGGTTCTCTAGAGAAACAGAACCAACAGGGAACACTTGCAAATATAAAATTTATGAAAGTGTCTCACGTGACCATAGGAACGCAGAGTCCAAAATCCACAGGGCAGGCTGCGAAGCCGATGACTCCAATGGATGGCCTGGACGAACTCCACAGGAGAGGCTCACCAGCCAAAGCAGGAATGCAACCTGTCTCCTCTGAGTCCTCCTTAAAAGGCTTCCCATGATTGGATTTAGCATCACTAATTGCAGAAGACACTCCCCTTTGGCTGATTACAAATGGAATCAGCTGTTGATGTAGCTGATGTGATCATGACCTAATCCTATGAAATGTCCTCATTGCAACAGACAGGCCAGCGCTTGCCCAATCAGATGAACAGGTACCACAACTTGGCCAAGTTGACACCTGTCCCTAACCATGACATTGGGATGTTAACATCCCCATGAGATTGGGATGTTAGAGTGGATTTATCATGCAAAGCCTGCTCTTACACCCCAGGAATGTCCAGAGGATGCACCTTTTACCAGAACAGTGAGAAATAAATTTGTGAGACTAGCACCATCATCCCTCAAGAGCTCTGTGGTTGTACTTCTCTGTAGGTCAGATATTACTGTAGGAACTGCTGTCACTGAGCTGGAATCCTTAAACACAATGGGGATGACAGGATCCCGAGTTGGCAGAAGCCAGGTGGCAGCACTTAATCACCAAAGACAGGGTAGACGTGGGTATTACAATAGACAACAAACTCAAAGGAGGCATCAAAATTATATGACACGCAGAGATTTGTGGCATTGGCTAGTAAATCATGGGGTGCCTAGAAATACAATAGAAGGGCAGCCTACTAAATTCTTGTTGGAGCTGTATAAACAAAAGAGTTCTAGGTCAAGGGAACAGAAGTCTAACCTGAATTACCAAAACACAGAGTCACGGCCCCTTAACCAATTTCCAGACTTGAAACAGTTTACAGACCCTGAGCCCCTTGAATGAAGGGGAGGCCAGGTGCCTATGGGCAAGAAACCTGTTACACTGCCACAAATTTATACTGTTAACCTTCCTCTAAGTCTTCCCCAAGGAGACCGATGGCCTTTTACCAGGGTAACTGTGCATTGGGGAAAAGGAAATGATCAGATATTTCGGGGATTATTAGACACTGGTTCAGAAGTGACATTAATTCCAGGGGACCCAAAACGTCACTCTGGACCACCAGTCAGAGTGGGGGCTTATGGAGGCCAGGTGAGCAATGGAGTTTTAGCTCAGGTCCGTCTCACAGTGGGTCCAGTGGGCCCCCGGACCCATCCTGTAGTTATTTCCCCAGTTCCAGAATGTATAATTGGCATAGACATACTGAGCAACTGGCAGAATCCCCACATTGGTTCTCTAACTCGTGCAGTGAGGGCTATTATGGTGGGAAAGGCCAAGTGGAAGCCACTAGAACTGCCCCTACCAAGCAAAATAGTAAATCAAAAGCAATACCGTATTCCTGGAGGGATTGCAGAGATTACTGCCACTCTTAAGGACTTGAAAGATGCAGGGGTGCTGATTCTTACCACATCCCCATTCAACTCTCCTATTTGGCCTGTGCAGAAAACAGATGGGTCTTGGAGAATGACAGTGGATTATCGTAAACTCAACCAGGTGGTAACTCCAATTGCAGCTGCTGTTCCAGATGTAGTATCATTGCTTGAGCAAATCAATATATCCCCTGGTACCTGGTATGCAGCTATTGATCTGGCAAATGCTTTTTTCTCAATAGCTATTTTTGGACCACCAGAAACAGTTTGCTTTCAGCTGGCAAGGTCAGCAATATACTTTCACTGTCCTACCTCAGGGGTATATCAACTCTCCAGCCCTATGTCATAATCTTGTTCGCAGAGACCTTGATCGTTTCTCCCTCCCACAAGACATCACACTGGTCCATTATATTGACGATATCATGTTGATTGGACCTAGTGAGCAAGAAGTAGCAACTACTCTAGATTTACTGGTAAGGCATTTGCGTGTCAGAGGATGGGAGATAAATCCAACAAAAATACAGGGGCCTTCCACCTCAGTAAAATTTCTAGGTGTCCAGTGGTGTGGGGCATGTCGAGATATCCCTTCTAAGGTGAAGGATAAATTGCTGCATCTGGCCCCTCCCACAACCAAAAAAGAGGCACAACGCCTAGTGGGTCTTTTTGGATTTTGGCGACAACATATTCCTCATTTGGGTGTGCTACTCCGGCCCATTTATCGAGTGACCAGAAAAGCTGCTAATTTTGAGTGGGGACCTGAACAAGAGGAGGCTCTGCGACAGGTCCAGGCTGCTGTGCAAGCTGCTCTGCCACTTGGGCCATATGATCCAGCAGATCCAATGGTGCTGGAAGTGTCAGTGGCAAATAGAGATGCTGTCTGGAGCCTTTGGCAGGCCCCTATAGGAGAATCACAATGCAGACCCTTAGGATTTTGGAGCAAAGCCTTACCATCTGCTGCAGATAACTACTCTCCTTTTGAGAAACAGCTTTTGGCCTGCTACTGGGCCTTAGTAGAGACTGAACGCTTAAGCATGGGCCACCAAGTTACCATGAGACCTGAGTTGCCTATCATGAGTTGGGTGTTGTCTGACCCACCAAGCCATAAAGTTGGGCGTGCACAGCAGCACTCTATTGTAAAGTGGAAATGGTATATACGAGATAGAGCCAGAGCAGGTCCTGAAGGCACAAGTAAGTTACATGAAGAAGTGGCACAAATGCCCATGGTTTCCACTCCTGCTGCCACATTACCTTCTCTTTCCCAGACCAGAGCTATGGCCTCTTGGGGAGTTCCTTACAGTGAATTGACTGAGGAAGAGAAAACTCGGGCCTGGTTTACAGATGGTTCAGCACGATATGCAGGTACCACCCGAAAGTGGACAGCTGCAGCATTACAACCCCTTTCTGGGGTGTCCTTGAAGGACAGTGGTGAGGGGAAATCCTCCCAGTGGGCAGAACTTCGAGCAGTGCACCTGGTTGTTCATTTTGCTTGGAAGGAAAACTGGCCAGAGGTGCATTTGTATACTGACTCATGGGCTGTTGCTAATGGTTTGGCTGGATGGTCAGGGATTAGAAAGACCATAATTGGAAAATTGGTGACAAAGAGGTCTGGGGAAGAAGTATGTGGATAGGCCTTTCTGAGTGGGCTAAAAACATGAAGATATTTGTGTCCCATGTGAATGCACACCAGAGGGTGACTTCAGCAGAGGAAGATTTTAATAATCAAGTGGATAAGATGACCCGTTCTATGGATACCAGTCAGCCTCTTTCCCCAGCAACTCCTGTTGTTGCCCAATGGGCTCATGAACAAAGTGGTCATGGTGGTAGGGATGGAGGTTATGCATGGGCTCAGCAACATGGACTTCCACTCACCAAGGCTGACCTGGCTACAGCCACTGCTGAGTGCCCAATCTGCCAGCAGCAGAGACCCACACTCAGGCCCCGATATGGCACCATTCCCCGAGGTGACCAGCCAGCTACATGGTGGCAGGTTGATTACATTGGACCACTCCCTTCATGGAAGGGGCAGTGATTTGTTCTAACTGGAATAGACACATACTCTGGATATGGGTTTGCTTTCCCTGCACGCAATGCTTCTGCCAAAACTACTATCCGTGGGCTTACAGAATGCCTTATCCCTCGTCATGGTATTCCACATAGCATTGCTTCGGATCAAGGAACACACTTCACAGCAAATGAAGTGCGGGAATGGGCACATGCTCATGTAATTCTCTGTTCTTACCATGTTCCCCATCATCCAGAAGCTGCTGGATTGATAGAACGGTGGAATGGCCTCTTGAAAACTCAATTACGGTGCCAACTAGGTGGCAAAAACTTGAAAGGCTGGGGTAATGTTCTCCAGGAAGCTGTGTATGCTCTGAATCAGCGTCCGCTGTATGGTGCTGTTTCTCCCATAGCCAGGATCCATGGGTCCAGGAACCAAGGGGTGGAAATGGGTGTGGTGCCACTCACTATTACTCCTAGTGATCCACTAGGAAAATTTTTGCTTCCTGTCCCTGCTACCCTGAGTTCTGCTGGTCTACAGGTTTTAGTTCCAAAACGGGGTGTGCTTTCTCCAGGAGAAACAACAGTGACACCACTGAACTGGAAGTTAAGATTGCCACCTGGCCACTTTGGGCTACTTATGCCTCTGGATCAACACACCAAGAAGGGGATTACATTATTGTCTGGGGTAATTGACCCTGACTATCAGAAGGAAGTAGGACTGCAACTACGTAATGGAGGTAAAGAAGAGTTTTCTTGGAATATAGGAGATCCCCTGGGGTGTCTATTAGTACTACCATGCCCTGTGATTAAAATCAATGGAAAACTGCAACAACACAATCCAGGCAGGACCACTAATGGCTCTGAGACTTCAGGAATGAAGGTTTGGGTCACCTCACCAGGCAAAGAACCACGGCCAGCTGAAGTGCTTGCTGAGGGGAAAGGGAACATGGAATGGGTAGTGGAAGAAGGTAGTGATAAATATGAACTTCGACCACGTGATCAGTTACAGAAACGAGGACTGTAATGCTGTTTTGTTTGTGTTATACTATTTAAGTTGTAAGATATCAAGTTTAAGAATGAATGTTGCCCAAGGATTTGCACGCTATTCTGGAGAGATTTAATGTGTTTCCAGTTATATGCAGGACAGTTGAGTATTGTCAGGTAAAAGAAAAAATGTGTGCTTATTTGTTTTCATTTGGAAATTAAGTATGGTCTAAGGTGATATATATATATATATATATATATATATATATATATGTGCCAAGTTGACAAGGGGTGGACTGTCATGGTTAGGGACAGGTGTCAACTTGGCCAAGTTGTGGTACCTGTTCATCTGATTGGGCAAGCGCTGGCCTGTCTGTTGCAATGAGGACATTTCATAGGATTAGGTCATGATCACATCAGCTACATCAACAGCTGATTCCATTTGTAATCAGCCAAAGGGGAGTGTCTTCTGCAATTAGTGATGCTAAATCCAATCATGGGAAGCCTTTTAAGAAGGACTCAGAGGAGACAGGTTGCATTCCTGCTTTGGCTGGTGAGCCTCTCCTGTGGAGTTCGTCCAGGCCATCCATTGGAGTCATCGGCTTCGCAGCCTGCCCTGTGGATTTTGGACTCTGCGTTCCTACGGTCACGTGAGACACTTTCATAAATTTTATATTTGCAAGTGTTCCCTGTTGGTTCTGTTTCTCTAGAGAACCCTAACTAATACAGTGGGATATGACTCCCAGAGATGAGACTGGTTCTGGCACGAAGGTGTAGAAAATGCTTTCCTGATCAAAAGGAGAAAAAGAAATATACCAAAATAAGGTAGCAATGGCCAAGAGAGTTCAAAGTTCAAATAGAGTTGAAAGGCTATTCTGGAGACTACTCTTATGCAAGCTTCAGCTAGATATTGATAATTGCCACAATTTGTGAAGCCCCAACCAACACTATTCCTGTTCACCCTAAAGAACACCTAGGGCTCTAGCTGAGATTCTACAAAAGTTTCATGCACTAAGATTACTTTACAGAAACCTACAACTTCCAGATGGTTCCCAGGCAAGTTCGATCCTGAAACCCAGAGGGGCCAGCTTTCTAAGAAATCAACTAGTTCCATCCCCCTACCCCATATTGTCAACATCCCTTTCCAACATGAAAGAGTTAGAATGGGCAGAGCCCAAATACCCATAAAGAGTGGGAGAAGGATCAAAGGAGAGGGAGGAGTTATAACATAGAAGATAGGATTTAACAAATGAGTGTGACTACTGAACCTTTAATTGATATTTCTTTTAGTCTCCAGCGTCTTGGAGCAGCTAGAACGAAAAAACTGAGATTGTGGAATTGTATCCCATATCAAACTTTGAAATGTGTTCTATAACTACATTTGTTATTAAATACCTTGAAATTCATTGTTTTGTATATATGTTACATTTTGTAATAAAACATGTTTAAAAAAGCAAAAATGAAAAAAAAATGTTTGCTGTGAAATATTTTTCAGGAGATTCTAAAGCCTCTCAGGTCAGCCTCCCACCATATCCTAATATAGTTCTTTTTTGCTTGGTAAGATAAGTTTGAATATTAATGAACAGGTATTTCCTGTAACTGTAGGGAGGTTGCACAGAGTGAGGAAGAGCACTGCATTTTTACAAGTTCCCTTAGGCTTCCCAGCCCGAGAGTTTTACAGTAGTATTAAAACTCAAACTTCTGTTTTTAGTACAAACTGATAAAAAGCCCTTCATACATCCTTGAAATTCTCATTCAGTTATATCTCACAGAACTTCAGGGTGTCACAAATATACTCAGGATATAATACTCTTATGTCCACTGAATCTGGGCCCAACCTGATGTCTGTTACTTACAAGGCTACTTGAAAATGCTGTCTGCTCACTTTTTAGAGCTCTCAGGGTAAGGGATGGATCTCATAATACTATCAACATGAATGGGACAAAATAACCCGGCATTTCCTATACATATCATTGAACTGAAGCCACTCTGTCTCCTACCCACAAGTGGGGAGAACTTTGTCCTCTGCACACCAGAAAAATACTGCCTGGGACCCAAGAAGTTATAAATATTCTTCACAAAAATAGCCCATTAAGTTTCAGCCAGCAGCCTTTCTCTTATGGGGCCTGGGAATATATTCTCTGGGGAAGAGCAGGGATTGGACACCTTGAAGCTTTCCCCAGATGTTCACATACCAAGCTCCTCCTTGGGAACCCTTTAATCCTATGTAAGTCCATTCCTGAAAAATAGTCGTTGAAGATACTCAGGCATGTTAGAATTCTCTTTGGCTCAACTAGGACTCTGGCTTCCTATATTTGGCTAAAGTAAATTGATGATTTGTGTAGAATAGCCCCTTTGGATTTTCACCATTCTGCAGTCAGATGTTTCTTATTCCCTCCATGACTGGTTCCAGCTTTTTTTTTTCAGATTTTAATTTCTAGGTAAATTACTAAAATCAGTTGTTCTTATGGTTCAATGTCTCCCCGACTCCCATTCTAAAACTAAGTATAATAGCCCTACACTCACTCACCTCACCAGCTTTCTTCTCACTGCAAGGGTAATCTGTTAAATTAAGATCTGGATTCTTGTCCTTCTTCCATCAGTGAAGGATCCTGTGACCTTTGGAAACTTGCTCAATTATTCCTTGATTTTATTATATAAAATGCAAATTTTAATAAGCATTATATCATGATGTCATAGGATATCATAAGACTGATACTCAGGGGAATCTTCTGAAGTATGAAATCTGTGATAGTTCTCTAAATGATTTTGAATATAATAATTTAAATGAAATGATTTCCTGTTAAAATGCAGGCCTCCCAATACACCAAATGGTTTCATATTTTTAAAACATGCCTTTATTTTATTTTAAAATGTAAGTTTTATTTTGCTTGTTCTAAGTATTTCAAATGTATTTGTCAACAGATAACTCGTATGAGTCCCATAGACTATAATCAGAAAATAAAACACATGCAGTAGGTTGGTATTGAAACCTGCTGTTCTGTTTCCCAGTTTTTCCTATTTAGTTCAAATGTTCAACTGTTTAGCAGGCCCAGATAACTTAATCAATGAAGCTCTTATTTTTGGCATTCTCACGTTCCAAATTAAAATTACATTATATTTTTTGGGAAAACCCCCCACCAGTACCATCTGTGAATTGAATGGTGTCATTACATCAAAGTACTGCAATTAGAACAATAGGGTAAAATTAATGCCAATGTTAAGTACAGATGTGCCAAATATGATGGGTAGTTGATACACAATTCAAATTGACAACCACGTGCAACGTGGAAAGTATCCAGGCATAACCCCAGATCCAGTTGGCCAATGGATGTCATGATTGCCTTACAGAGAACATAGTTAAAAGAGATTTATTTGGCAGTAAGAAAAAGTTCGTTTCAAAAGACCGTAATCTGTCCTAGATTATTCACACAAAGCTTTCATTAAGTACGGGTAGGAATGGCCCAAAGAAGATAATCCAAGGGGAATATAGCGTTCCATAACCACGGATAAAAATTCCCACATTTTTCTTTTCAGGAGTATATTTGATATTTGCATCCCGTGGTGGATCCTATGGTGTCATTTGTCCAATGGTTCTGCTTTTCCATTTTGGTGGCTGTGATAAGTTATTAGCTTTAGAATACAGTGGGAGGTTGGGGTGTAGTTTGATAGGATAATGTAACTTATTATTTAGTTTCACCAGCTGTAAAACTGAAGTTTTGGAATGGACTATCATGGCCTAGATTTTCTTTCAGTTTAGGGTCTTCAATTGTTTGGTCTTCAATTGTATTAACATGGAAAGACGGCTTTATGTGGACACTCATGGGACTATTTAATCTCTGTCGTTTCAAGTTAATGTATTTGACTGAATGTGGGATTAAAAGGAGAGTTAAACATGGTTCAAGGTGTAATAGTCTTGATTAGTCAGAGGTAACCATCTCTAACAGCCCTTAAACTACAAATGTTAAATAGCATTTTTATATTCAAATAAAAATGGTAAATAGCATTTTTTGTTCCGCTAAACCCAGACATTTTTAGCAGCAAATTTGAAGCAAACATTTTTTTTGTGAATAAGCATAATTAACCTATATGCCTCTTAACAGTGGTTTTTATTTTAGCAAATAAGTTTCAGAAATGAGCCAATATTTATAAAGCAAGAATAGCAGTTGCTAGGTCAACATTTATATGGAGATATCACCTGATGTTTTTCTGTTCATCAAGGCTATCTTGAACTGAGGTTACAATGGTATTTTTCTATAGAATAAAAAATTGCAGTCCACGAGTAATGGCATATCCATGTTTTTTTTCTGAAATGCCACATTTCTGCATTATTACTCAATTTTTTTTATTCCTAAACAAAGCTTGGAGTAGATAAAGGAACATAAAATTATGTAAACATGGATGCCAAGAGGCATGAATTTTCATCTCTTTTCATCACTCATTACTATTCCAGAACTTATCAAGTCACTTTACAAGCAGTAGTAAACTTTATTATAATCAATATCTCTTAATATTTCCCCAGGTAAGAATTTTTGCCTAAATAGAAAATATACTAGGTTAATTTTTAATAGCTTAGTACAATATATATTTACTGAGAACCTCGCGTATGCAAGGTGGTACAGGTGAAATAATATTTACTAAAACTGCCCTCAAAATGATTATCATCTTATAGAGGGAGGTAAATAAAAAAGAACAAAAAACCCTAGAAGTTTAAGGGGTTTTAAAGAGGAGACCTCACTTCAGGTTCTAGGGATCAGGTACACCTGCATAATAGAGGTGACATTTTTTGCTGGCTTGATAGAGAACTCAAAGGGGAGTGAATAACATGAGGAAATCTCACACCAAAAAGCTAAGGATCAAGAATTATTTGTTAATTCAACAACATGAGAGATGAGGGTGGCTTGGACTAGGGTGTCAGAAGGAGTGGTAAGAAGTTGTCTGATTTAGGAAATACTTTGAACGTAGAGTTCAAAGAATTGGGTGGCTTTCAGGATGTGAGATGTGAGCAAGAGTCTAGACTGACTGCAATTATCTGAGGGGGCGGGGTGGGCGCTGAAACACGGAGAGCAAGAGTAAAGATTGAAAAAATCCAGAAATGTGATTCATTTCATCTCTGTGGGCCCTGGAATACCATTTTTTGGGGGGAGGCTTAAATCAGGAAATAGATCCATGGTTCATGGAACTGGGAAAAACGGCTGAGATACGGCCTTAAAGACAACAATTAGATGAACAGTGTCCTTTCTTTATTTGACATTTTATTGGTTTTCTTCTCAAGAAAAGCTTATGTATGTGGCAGGAAGAATGGCCTTGGCAGTTTCAAGCTCAAAACCTTGCAACTTTTTAATTAAGAGGGAAAGAGGTATGTTTTTGAAAATTTTGAAAAATTCAGGGAAGGGGTCTTGAGTGGTCCAGCATGAATCACCTGGCCAATGACTGTAAAACAGTGTAAATCATGTGTCCATCCCTCTGGTTAGCGTACAGCCCAGAGCCCTTTCCAGAAGCACCTGGCGTATGAAGGAGCATTTCCCAGAAGGATGTAATAGTGGAGAGGCAGTAATAATAGCTATATATGGAGCCAGACTTGTCCGAAATATTTTGTGTGTATATATACATATATATAGAAATAAAAATATTGTACATACATAAATATAAATATGAAGATATATATATATATACACATATATAATGTATGCAAGCTTTGTAAAAATAATCCCCCTAGTAGATCCTACTCCTTCTTATCCACTTGAGGACATTGCTCCAGCAATTTCTACATCATCAAGTTTTTTTCTCTATTGGCTCTTTCCTATTATAAAATAAATTATGTTATTCTTTTTCTAACTCAGAAAAGTAATTAAATAAAATAAAACAAACCCTTCCTCTTTCTCTTGACCTTATATTTATTCTTCTTGGTTATTGTTGTTCCTTTTTACCAAAAATTTTCTTATAACACTTATCTCTATTCTGCTTCCATTATCTCTCATTCCACTCTCTCTTAAACCAAACTCATTCAGGCTTCTCATCATGTCAACAATATTACACTTACAAATTTCACCAATGACCTTCACATTGATAAATTCTTTGACCAAATCATAGGCTCCATTTATTACCTAAGCTTCAGCAACATTTGCTACAATTGAGCCTTCCCTCCTTCCTGATACTCTTTTTGTCATTTAGTTTCGTAGGCTTTCTTCTCCTTCATAGTTTCTCCTTCTTATTTCTTTTGGTAGTTTCTGCTTATTCCTGATTGCTTAATGTCGGGGAGCTGGAGGCCTCTGGCTTTCCCACCTTCTCTTCTCTACTTTTGTTACTTCTTTGGTGATCTCATCAAGTGCATGGCTTTAAATCCTGCTGCTGACAACACTAAAATTTAGACCTTCAGCAATAATCCCTTTCCTGAATTATAAGCCTGTTTTTCACACTGCCTATTCAGGCATCTCTGCATGGATATCTAATACACCTCAAACTCAACATGTACGAAACCAAACCCATTGCTTTTTCTTCCCCAAACTTACTCATCCAAAGTCTTCCCTAAGCAGTTAATATCATCCTTCTTTTTGCTCATACCTAAACTTGGGAGTTATCCTGGATTCCTTCTTTCCTCTCATACCCCTATTAGTTTTTTAGGGTTGTTGTAACAAAGTGTCACAGGCTAGGCGGCCCAAACAACAGAAATGCATTATCTTACAGTTCTGGAGGCTAGAAGTCCAAAATCAATGTGTTGACAGGACGATATTTCCTCTGAAACTTGCAGTGGAGAATACTTCCTTGCTTCTTCCTAGCTGACAATAGCTGACAATCCCTGGCATTCTTTGGCTTGCAGGTACATGCTTCAGTCTCTGCCTCTGTCTTCATGTGGCCTTTTTCACTTGTCTCTGTCTATTGCACCTCTTCTCCTCCTAAAAAAACACTAGTCATGTTGGATTAGGGCCCATCCTACTCTTGTCTGTGCTCGTGTGATCTAATCGCAGCTTCAAAGACCCTATTTCCAAATACGGCCATATTCATGAGACTGGGAGTTAGGACATGAAGTATAGTTTTTTTGGGGGGTGTGCCATTCAACCCACGGGACACTCTGTATCCTGTCCATCCAGAAATTATTTTGACTGCAAGTTTAGAAAGGAATCAGCCTGATTCTCACGATTGCTTCTACCACCACCTTGGTCCATATCATCATTGAATCTTCCCTGGACCACTGCAATGGCCTTTTAACTGCTTATCCACTTTCAACCTTGTCCCACAGTAGTTTATTCTTCATAGCTAGATGGATACTTTTAAAAATAATCTAAAAATGTCAATTCTCTGCTCAAAGTACCGCAAGAGCTTCCTTTTTACTCACACTAAAAGCCAAACCCCTTATGCTTGTCTTTAAAACACTGGAATATCTCTGGCCACCCTTTCCACAAACTTTCTGACTTTCCTTTCTCTTTCATTCACTCTGTCCCAACCACGCTGGCATATTTGCTAATCTATTAATAACTCAGGCATGCTTGAGCTTTAGGGATTTGACAGCTGTAGCTTCTGTTAGATTGTTTTCTCCTTCAGAATAGTGTATATTCCCCACTTCTTTTAAGCCTTTTCCCAAATGTGACCTCAAGAAGATTCTTTGCTTAGGGCTGGCCACAGTGGCTGAGCAGGTAGAGTTCTCGCCTGCTGTGCTAGAGACCCGGGTTCGATTCCTGGTGCCTGCCCATGCAAAAAAAAAAAGAAGATTCTTTACTTAAAATGAAAATTTCCCAGAAGAGAAAGGAGAAGACATCACCATGTGCAATGAAAAGCAAGGAACCCCAAAGTTTGTAGGCCAGCTAGAAGGTTCTGAGGACCCCAAGAGAAGGCAAGCTTTCCAGCCTCTGAACCTGTGAGCCATAAATTCCTGTAGTTAAACTAACCCATTTCAAGGTATTTGTTTCAGCATCTAGGAAACTAAAGCAATACTGTCAATATTCTGCATTATATACTTCCCTCACCCGCATGAATCTATCAGCTCTCCTCATTCTGGTGCATCTTCTGTATTAGTCTTTTTGCCTTAATGCTTATCTAGACTGTACAGAAATGTACGGTGTTTTTCTTAAATGTTTCATATTTGCTTCCATCTGTTGATAGTATCCTTTAGTAAGCAATGGTGTCTGATTTTTGAGATTTTTAAAACACTATCATAAGAAGGCACAGTAATGTAATGGCCGAGAGCCTAGACATGGAAGCTTAGGACAGCCTGGATGAAAATCCCCATTCCACTATGTGCTCTCCATCTGATCTTGGCCTTGGCACCATCCTAGTATCGACGTTCATGTGTTTGGATTTGAGGAGATAAAGGATGGATGGCAGGCTTAAGGAGGGTCAAGTTCAAAGTATAGTACCCTTGGTTCCAGTCAGCTCTCATCACTCAAGCCACCATTATCTCTGAATATATCTACCTACTGGATCAATCTGCAATTCACCATGGCAATCTTAGAAGTTTTTGTTTGGCTTCTCATAACGTTTAATTATTCTAAAACTGAATGCCTTGTTTGCATTATTGCTTCCTCTCTCTCTCCTTTCCTAAACATAAACCCACTTTAAAAAGCTCACTTTTACTTCTGCACCCTATTTTTCCGACCAGATTTCTCGTACTATACTCTCTGCATAATTTACTATCATTACACAAATGCTGAAATAATGGGTGATTTAACTAATATCATATAATGCAATACCCATTAGTGCAATAGGAAATAATATTATGAGATTTTATTAGCTCATATTAGTAAACACAGATTGCATTAAAAGCTGTTCATCTTTTATTTTTGAAATACTTGGATGTGATAAACTAATATAAAATACCAAATTATACCGCTATGAAACTGTAAAGTTGAGTTTCCTGCTGAGCAGGTTATGTTAAACCTTTTCTTTTCTCTTTTTTCATATGAAGGATAAGGAAATGGTGGCTACAGGGTTCCTCTTTGTTTCCCTTCCCTGCTGCACAGGAAACAGTTTGAGAGCACTGCCCAGGAAACTGTTTCTGACCTCCTGTCCCTTGCTTTCCACCAGATACTAATAACAACATCAAATGTCACTTCTTAGCATTAAAAATTAGATATTATCTAACATTAGGCTCCACATAGCACAAGGTAAAGGGGCTCTTTGGCAGATAGCCAGGTAATTAGCTCAATGCAGACCAAACAAGACCATTCGAATCCTCATTGGAGAGACCTGGCTATGCTTCTCAAGTCCCCCTCTCAGCCTTGGTATGGGAAAACCTGTCAAAGGATGAATTTTAAATTTCCACTCTAAATATTTTTCTTTTGAATTTTTACCGCCCCCTACAAGTACGCCGGCTCTTTTATTTAACAAAGCCATTATCACACCAAGGTGAAGGCTATATAGGAAAAAAAACATTCCACTCAAAATAATGTCCTATCTCTATTTTTCTAGGCTAATAATTTTGAGGATTAGAAAAGAGTGACACTAAATGACAATATCTGGAGTCTATTACTCAGTTTGCTTTTTTTCTATTAACCTAGAGAAAAGATCATGTGTTGATAATAGAATCAAATTTGATAAATCTAACTACAGTATTACAATTTTTAGTTCATTAATAATGAATTTTTTATGTCTGCAAATAGGCTATGGAACTTTTAAAGGTTTCTTTGCTCAAAATAATCATAAATATCTCATTGTCATGCCTAGATCAAAAAAAAAATTTAAACAGTGGTGGGCTACTTTTCAAGCATAAATATTCATAGTTATTTTTAAGAGAAGCATAAATTAATCAATAAAATAGGGGGGGAAAGGGTGGAAACACATAAGCCATACACAGAATTCTGTAGTAAGCATTTTCAGTTAGCATGTCCTCTTGCTATGCTAACTGATAAACCCTTTGACTTGCTGCCTTATCTCTCTCTTTAGCAATAAATTTCTCAGAAAATGATTTATTGTTTTTGCCTCCATTTACCAGCCATCTATTTTCTTCCCAGTCCATGGGAATCGATATCCACAACCCTTCCAGAGCATTTTACCTTGTGTTAACTCATGGACATCTGATACAGGCAAATACTTTTGGGGATTTGATGGGTAGAAAGAGGAAGGAGGATTGCAGTGTCTGCCCACATCAATAGTTCATCTTGCTACACTTGCTAGGTCCTGGGAATTCCCCATCAAGGTTCTCTCAGGAACTCCTAACCAGGAGAAGGAGACACAAGTTATAAACAGCCAGCCAATTGAAAGAATGAAGTAGAAAGAAATAGTGAGAAGAAAGCAAGGGAGATAAAGGAAGGAGTGACAAATGGACAAGGGCTATTGGAGAGGCATTCTAAATATAGAGGTTCTCAGGGGGAAAATATAGTTTTATATAGTTTTTGATAATCACAATTACCAAGAAAGACACCATAGCCAACTACATGGCTGATTTCTGATGTGTTGAAAAATTCTATCATTTTGACAATAGATAAAATTTGCCTTCCAAGAAATTTGAGGCATTATTTCCCCTTCTCCATAATGTTTAAAAATATTGAAATGAAATGACTTTTCCTTGGTTTTCATTTTTACTAGTCACTCTCCATCTTTAAATATGTTGATTAATTCTATATCACCTTTGAAATAATTGCTCTCTTTTGTTCTGCTTCTTCTGGCATAGCACTCATTTTCCTTCTTCCCTCTCTTAACTTATCTTCCTATCTCCATATTGTAATGACAGTTTCTTTGGACTCCAGGGGGAAAAACAGTTCTGAGTTCTACAGTCTGAGCAAGACATGAAAATCAACCCTCACTAACTCTTTGATACTTCTCATACTGAATTGAATACTCCTTGATACTGGATTGAATATATCTCTTACTAAAACAGCCACATATTTTACTTTTAACTTCCCATATCCATATAGTGTGAGCAACACAGAATAAAGACAATATAAGAAAGGAGACAGGCTATTAAAAACTCAGCCTTCGAGATCCTTTATATCCATATCGAACAAATCCGATCATAATTCCACAATGAGCAAAGGAATATGAGTGCAGCCCCAACTCTTCCTAAGGAAGGAGTCTGCAGTGGAGAGTAAGAACTTCTTATTTGTGAAGAGAATTTTAAAAGTATATAGATAAATAAGCATTGATAGGTACACGATTGATTTAATAATGTAGAACTGAAGCCATAATGTTTAAGGATGACCTCATCGATGACAATCATTAAGTAGCTTTAGTAGATTGAGTCATGTACCCTGAAAAAAAACCAGGTTCTTAACGTTAATCCACATTCTTGCATATATGAACCCATTGTGAATAGAATCTCTTGAATATGTTAATTTTAGTTAAGTGTGGGTGGTAATTAGATTCAGGTGTCAACTTGGCTAGGTGAAGGTATCTAGTTATATTGCTGTGGACATGAGCCAATGGCACGTGAACCTCATCTGTTGCTGATTACATCTGCAGTCAGCTAGGAGGCATGCCTGCTGCAATGAATGATGCTTGATTTAACTGTTGGTGCTTAAATGAGAGAGCTCAATGTAGCATAAAAAATGTAGCTCAGCATACCTCATCTCAGCACTTGCAGCTTAGTCCAGGCCTTTGGAGGTGCAGAAAGGAATCACCCCTGTGGAAAGTTGTTGGAACCCAGAGGCCCGGAGAAAAGGCCAGCAGAGATCACCCTGTGCCTTCCCACGTAAGAAAGGACCTCAGTTGAAAGTTAGCTGCCTTTCCTCTGAAGAATTATATGCTAACTAAGTGAATCCCCTTTTAATGACAGCCAATCCATCTCTGGTGTGTTGCATTCCAGCAGCTAGCAAACTAGAACAGTGTGGCCCACCTGAATGCTGTAGGGCCTTAATTTGATTACTGGGGTCCTTTATATGCAGAAGAATTTCAGCCCTAGTGAGAGAAAGCCCCAGGGAGGAGCCAGACACAGAAAGTCAGTGAGCACCGGAAGAGAAAGAAGTCATCACTACATGATGGGAAAGCTTAGAAACGCAAACTACATGGTTTTTTAGCCTCTGGAAACATGAGTCCATAAATTACTCTTGTTTCAGCCAAAACCAGTTTATGGTATTTGTTATAGCAACATGGAAAACCAAGACAGTTGCTTTTGATGTGACAATCAATAGACTCGTGGTCTTGCTTTGATACGATATGATCTTGTGTCCTTATAAACATTGATTTCGTATTTCAAGTAAATTGTAACTTCTTTTCTCTAATGTTCTATTTGTACATGAATAATTGGGAGAGGATGTTAAAATAATAATTTTCACTTATCCATATGTTTAGACATTACTTTAAATTATAAAGCAATTTATTGCCTGTGATTTTCCTTAGAGGAGAAAGATGATACATGTAACAATTGACTTGAGGATTTACACGCTATTAAAAATATCACAGTTGAAATATGCTGATCTTTCTGCTCAGTGATCATGCCTTCCTGTAGAACCATATTTCAATATTTAATAACTAGTTCCTCCTAGTGTAAATGACAAGCTTTCATTTTGCTGCAGGTGATCTCAGACTGTGCTTCATTTTATGGGGACATACCACTGTGAGTGGCATACTTTTGATTCTACAGCCTGTGGAATGGGACAGCTAGCATCAGCTTTGCAATTTATTAAATCATGAAGTCATTCCTTATCCTGTAACCTTACATTTATAGGATCTTAACAATATACGTGGTAAATATATATTTTTTATTTGCTGGAACTTTGGTCATAGATGGGCTTTTTTTCCCCAAAAGACAGCACACACTGCTGGATAAAGCCGCTTGAAACTTTAATGGCAAAAGTGGAAACCAAAGATTATACCTCCAAGGAAAAAAGCTATAGTGTTCAACAGAGAAGCATAGGGAGTAGCATAATGTATTCCTTTCTTATTTCTCTGTAATATTTTCCTTGAACTGTTCACTTATTATTTTAATTGAAGGCATTCTTTCACAGAGCTGAGGTTGTCGGAAATGAATCAGAGCAGCTTAACTTGTCAAAACACTTAGGGATCTGGATAAAATAATTAAAAATTGTATGGAAAACTACTACACGAGCAAATGCCAAACAATGTCACATAGAGAAATTATGATCAAAAAGCAGGCAAAATAAAGGCCCAATGTGTCAACAAAATTCTGTAACTGATGTTATGATTCCAGGAAAGGAAAATGCTGTATGGACGCAAAAGAAAACATTACCATGTGAATTTATAAAACAAAAATTGTTTATGTAATAATAGATAGTAGTAGGCAGAACATTATTTGACTGAAGAGATGCCTAATCTAGTAATTTAATAAGATAGGGATTCCAGGACTGACGCGCACTTAATCTTTTCCCCGATGAATGCAACTTACTCTTTCTTCCACCTGAGCCCTGTCAATTAAGGTGCAAAATAAAGGATGAAAATATTTGGCTTGTAAGTTGTCCCTTTATATAGACCTGCAATTCCACCCTCGATGGACAGTTCCACCCTCCATGTTCTTAGAGGCATCAAATGTCAATTTCTCAAGGTATCGAGGGTGTCAGCAAATGGAAATAGATTCTTATTTTGTTGTATTTTTAATTTGTCCCTGTAGGCTTCTTCCCAGTGAAGGACTGCTCCTCAGATTGGAGCATCTCATCTCATTCTCTCTCATCACAGAAATAACGAAAATATGACTCTGATTAACATTTTAAAAACCTTTTCTCAGTTGAAAAAGGCTAGGGGGTGCAAAGGTAGTTCAGTGGTAGAATTCTCGCCTGCCATATGCCGGAGACCCAGGTTCGGTTCCTGGTCCATGCACTTCCCAAAAAACAAACAAGAAAAACAAATTCAACAAATGGTGTTGCAATCACGGGATACACATATGGAAAAAGAATGAAATTTGACCCTTCCATGCAGCATACAAAAAAAAAAAAAGAAGACTAGAAAACTCATGAAGCCAACCCTTCATGACTGTGGATTCCTGTATTTCATCTCAGGCATAAACCAGGTACACTAGTCTTAAGTGAGACAGACAACAGTTAACTTTGAAACATGAAACCTGAATCCCAGGAGCAAACAGATGCATCATTCTGACCTGAAGGTTGTTTTCAGTTGCATTTTCAATACTATCACACTTGCAGAGTTGAGGATCAATGCAAAGATCTTGATCTTTGAACCTTTCCATATTACCTTAACAAGAGACTATTAAAAATTCATTTCTACTAATTTAAGATTTGGGACATTTCCATCTGGAAGGGACACTTTTCAAAAAGAAACACAGGCTAATAACTCTTCTGTCAGTTAAGATTAGAATGTCAACCTCTGAACTCTCTCTAAAACATGGAACATTTTCCTTGAAATTCTGACCAAACTTCATAAAATCAATATTTATCCTCTGGCTTACATATCCTATAATCTTACTTGTCATAATGATCCCACATATCCAAGATATTGCAAATTTTTAATCAGTCAATATCTAACCTACAAATTTAAAAGTATCTATGGACAATGTCAAACAAAATAAATGATGAGTAATGGAGCAAACAACTTTGTGGTCACCAAGCCTGGCATGAACCTCAGAGTTGTAGCATTTGGGTGCTCCTCCCTGATGTCATTCAATGCTGCACCTTAAGGAAATCACAATCCTGAGTTTTGTTTTATCAGTCTCAAGGCTTTTATTTCTTTTATTGCATTTCTATTCATAAAGAAAGTATAAAATTGTTTTACATGATTTAACAATTTCTGTAAGTGGTCTCATACTATATTTAGTCTTTTGCAAGCTCTAATTTGTTGATTTTTCCAGTAGTGTATATTGCATATTATTTGATTTTAACAATACATTTGGTCATTCTACTGTTGGTGGATTTGTTTCCAGCTCTCCTACATGGTACTGCAATGAATATTCTTATATGTGACTCCTGATGCACATTTAAAAGAGTTTTTTTAGGTTGAAAACTACCAGTGAAATATATGTATATTAACTTCACCTATTCTCAAATTGTTTTCCAAAATTATGCTAAATTTTATTTCTACCAGCAGCATATAGACTTTCCGGTTTCCATATCTTCTCCAAGTCCTTATTTTACTGGAATTTTTATTTTTTTGTTTTTGCCAAGTTAGTAGGTTGTAATTTTAAACTGTATTTTCAAGATTTGTCATGAGGTAAGGTATTTTCTCACATTTTTTGCTTTGGTTTGCTTATTCAGATAAAATTCACACACAGTAAAGTTTACCCCTTTTAGGTTTCTTGTGATTTTTCATGGCATTTTATATCCTTCTTTTGCGATGTTTCTGGTCCATTTTTGTCTATTTTTCTATTGAGCTTTTTGTCTTTTGCTTAAACTTTTGCAAATTCTGATTAGACTGTTGAAAATAGTTTTCTGTAATCTCCTATAAAAGTTCATAGCTTCAGGCGGGCCGCGGTGGCTCAGCGGGCAAAGTGCTTGCCTGCTATGCCGGAGGACCTCGGTTCGATTCCCGGCCCCAGCCCATGTAACAAAAACGGAGAAACAGAATACAATAAAACAAGAAAATGTTTAAAGATGTTTCCCTTTCTTCCTTCCTTCCTTCCTTCTATCCTTCCTTCCTTCTCTCTGTCTTTCCTTTAAAAAAAAAAAAAAAAAAAAAAAAAGTTCATAGCTTCATCTTTCATATTTAAATTTCTAATCTACCTGGGTTTATGTTTATATATAGTGTGAAATATGGGTCCAACTTCATTTATTTTCCATTGTAAATAATTAATTGCCCCAGCAACAGTCATTGAAAATACCTCTATTTCCCAGAGTGATTGTGGTCAGAATAAAATCTTTTATTTGTATGAGTCTGTATATTAGTTTCCTATGGCCACTGTAACAAATTACCTAAAAACTAGACAGTTTAAAACAATAAAAATTTATTGTCTCCCAGTTCTGGGGGCTAGAAGTCTGAAATCACGGTGTCAGCAGGGCCATGCTCTCCCTGAAGGCTGTAAGGAAGAATCCTTTCTTGCTTTTTCTTAGCTTCTGGTTGATTTCCAGCAATCCTTGACATTCCTTGGCTTACATCAATCCAACCTCTGCCTCTGTGGTCACATGGCATTCTCCCTTTGTGCTGCTGTGTCCTAATGGCCCTCTTATAATGACATGAGTCATATTGGATTTCCACCCCATCCTAACGCACTATGACCTCACCATAACTTGGTCCCATCAGCAAAGATCTTATTTCAAATAAAGTCACATTCACAGGCTTGGGTGGACATGGATTTTGGTGGGGATGCTATTCAATCCAGTACAATCTGTTTCCAAGCTCTTTGTTTCTCTTGGTCAATTTGTTTATCTCTGCTCTAATACCACACTGACCCAAGTATTACAGCTCCAAAATAATTCTTGATATTAGAAAATGTAAGACATTTTTCTTAATGTGTCACCTCAAACAAGGTTGGGATTTTGATGAAATTGCATTGACTCTCTATTTCTATTAGTTTTTTAAAATGTTAAGCAAAATTAGAAATCCATACAGACTATTCTGGTTATCTAGTGCAGTAGTATAAGATATATACCAAAATCTAGTGGGCTTAAAAACAATAAAAATACTTTTATTGCCTTTTCTGGTTTCTGTGGGTCAGAGTTTTGGGAAGACATGAGCTCATCTGGGCTCTTCTGGCTCAAGATCTCTTAGGCAGTTGCAGTCAGATGGTGGGTGTAGCTGGAATGAGGGGTGAATGGGGGGTGAGCAGTTGAGAGATATCCCTCTCTCTTCCTGGGTCTCAGTACCTATCATGTGGCCTCACCACATGGATTGATTGGGGTTTCCTCACAGCAAGGTGACAGATCTAAGAGCCAGTATCCTAAGAGACAGGAAGTGGGAGTTTCCAATTTTTAAAAAATCTGGATCTGGAAACTGGTACAGCAGCATTTCCACCAGATTTTATTGCTCAAACAAAACAAAGCCTAGATTCAAGAGGAGGGAGCATTTATCCCATTTTTTTTGATGGGAGAATCGTCAAAGAACTTGAGATCATATTTCGAGACTGCACACCTTTTGTTAGATTGGTTCCGAGAAATGTTCTAATTTTTTAGTCCTATTGCAAATCGTTTCTTTTCTTTTCTTGATAATATTTCCTAACGGTTGGTTGTGGATTATATAGAACCAGGAATTAATTTTTATATCCAGCAACACTGCTTAGTTCTCTTATCAATTCTCATAAAATATTTTTGATTTGTTTGGAGTTTCTATGTTTGAAATGGAATAATCTCTATATAACAACTGTTTTATTTCCTTTTTTCCACACCTGGTAATATTTTATTTATTGTTCTTGTCTCATTGCCCTGCCTATGACCTCTAATACAATGCTAATAGGATTGAGGAAAGCAAGAATTGTGGAAAAGAAGCACTCTTTTTCTTAATTTCAAAAGAAATACTTTCACCCTTTTGCAATGAAGTAGGCTGCCTGTCATAGATTATTTGTAGATGTTCTTTTTCAAGTAGAAAAAAGAAAAGTCCCTTCTATTTCTAGTTTACTAAGATTTAAACAAATAATAATGAATGGATCTTTTGAATTGTATCTTGTGTTTTACTGAGACAGACCTACATATAACTTTTCTCTTTTAATCTGGTGCATTATCTATGATTCTGTAATGTTAAGCCAGCATTGCATTCCTGGGAAAAGACGGTTTTCTTGAACAAATTTTTAATCTATATTTATATGTAAGTTAGACCTATATTTTTTCGTTCTCATACTGTTCTTGTCAAGATTTGTTATTAAGCTTTGTTAGCTACCTCAAATGATTTGGAGTTTATGCTCTTTGTTCCCTTGAAAAAAGATTGGAATCATTTTTTCCTTGAATGTTTAATAATGGTTATCCTAAAAGATCTGGGTTTGGCACTTTTTTATTCTTTTTGTATGAAAATATTTGCTTATTTATTCATTTCATTCAACATTTAGAAAACTAATCAGGATTCCTATCTTTTCATGAAATGTTTTTGGAAAATTATTTTCTTTTTTCTGTACTTCCCTTTCTTCCTACTCAATGCTAAAATAATAAGCTAATGAACAAATAAAAAGTCAAGTTTCTTCATTCCCCATAAATATATATTGTTAGTATTTTAAATCCCTTCAATCATATCAAGCTTTCTTTTCAATAAAAAGTTTTGAAAGGCAAATGAGTGCAGACAAACCTTTTCCTTGCATTATCCCTGTTAGTTCCTTTTTTTATCTTAGTCACAGAAAAAAAAGAATTTTTTAGAAAAGAGTGAAGCTCTGCTCATCACAAGTATCAAGAACTTTGATTCGTTAGAAAAGGATAAGCTTTCGACCAAAAAAGGGATAGCCTTGTTTAGTCCAATGAGTGAACGTGGAGACACCTTCAGCTCAGTGAATGTTTTAAAAACATCTGAAATTTTTGTCAAACCACAACCCTGTCTTCCTCATATGCTCAGAGATTCTGGTGTACCCTCTTAGAATGTGAGAGAAACTCTGGACTGAGTCATCATTATAACAGGAGTGTGTTCATTCCTCTTCCTCATTGCAGCAAAAAAAAAAAAAAAAAAAAAAGTGATAAGATAAACTGTTGCAAATGATGTCTCAGAAGTGGTAGGTGTCCTATTTATTTCAGAGCAGGTAGATTTATTCTCATGACTCAATCGATGCAAATTTAAGTGGAAGAAACCTTAGATGGCTTCTAACCTTGTTACACACTGTGTTATCTCTCCTGCAACAATCTTGATAATTATTGACCCAACCTAGTTCTGCACAACTCTCCAGGCAGGGAACATGTCACACTGCAGTCAATTCTGAAGTTCTAACGTGGACAGCTTTACCTTTTAGAGTTTTCTTTTAGAATTCACTTTTCAAAAGTTTTCACTCATTGCTCTATTTACATTATACTTTATTTTCTCTTACCCAGACCAAGAATTATCTTCCCTAAATGAAACATGCCTCATTGCTATAGTCTTATTTTACACATCAATGTTCCAATCCATTCACCATCTTGGTTACCCTCCTTTGAACACATTTATTTGTTCAGTCCTTGTTACCACTGAGCTAAGAACAGACAAGTCCTGCTCTTCCTGGAATGCCCTTTCCCTTTACACCTGGAAAGTTTGCAGACCCAATTCTTCCTCCCTCCCTCCCTCCCTCCCTTCCTTCCTTCTTCATGCCTGGTTCCAAGTACTGAGGAGACAATGATATACAAAATAGATGTGGTCCTGGGGTTTTGAAGCTTTTCTACTAATGGAGGAGACAGAAAAAAATATCTTTCAAACAGACATGTATTTTCAAACTGAGAAACTTGGTCCCAAGGAAAGATGAAGGGTGCCAGAACATGACTACTACCAGGCAGTCAGGAAAGACTTCTTGGAGGAAGTGACTCCTTCACCAAATTTTTCTGAACCCTCAAAAGATAGTTGGATGCTCTTCTATATGTCTCCTAACACATGGTGCTTATCACCATCATAAATTTATTGTCTTTAAATTGCCTGTTTGTGCAACTAGAGTCACTGTTTTATTCACTACTGTATGCTAAGGGTTAGCCAATAGTGGAGGGACACCTAATAAATATTTGTTGAAAAAAGCATTGGATAAATAAAACCTAAAACATAGTAATAAAAATTAATATTTCTGCAATCAATAGGTGAACATAATATTTCACATATGGACTGAAGGATGGTGTAGAATGGGATTGGTTCTCATAAACAGGATCTTCCAGAATCGATACAACCTAAGACCATGCTAACTTTACTTATTGGCCATATCACACTACAGCGATAAAGGTGTAAGCAGGGGAAAGTCATGTTACCATCCTACAATATTAGTATCAGAAATACTAATACCAGAATTTTTAGCAACTGACGTGTATATATATAAATATACAACTAATCTTGTCTTCCAATTTCAAAGTATAACTCAGATTATAGGACATGTTGAACTTCATTTGAAATTTTCTAAAGTTTCCTATTTTGCATGTCAACTTTATATGGTTTAAAATATTTTTTCATGCTTAATTTGCTTCTTCATTTGGATAATGCTAATCGGCTGTTATTGACTAGTGCCTCCAGTTCAGTTCATCGCACACGGGACAGTATTCACAAAATGCTCCGTATATGCCAGCTGAAATTGGTAGTGGTTTGAAGGCAGAGAGCCAAAATCATCAAAAGGATAATGGCTAAATATATTTTGTTTTGTTTTCTGAATTTTAATGACTGAATGGAAGACTTATTCATTATTTATCTATTTTTGAATTTTATCAAATAGTTCTAGTGGTAATTGTCCTATCTCTGTATTTATAGAAAAGTGGCACATTATCAAGATAATAGCCCCAATTCCATATTTATGAAGTATCTGTTAAAATGATAAATATAGATACATGGAACTATGTGATTAATGCCAGGGAAAGCCACTGATAGGTTAAAATGGGGGGGAGGGGACTACAACTAGCTAGCACCTTTGCTGAAATTAGTATTCTATATTTGAATTCCATTTGGAAAAAATAAAAAACATCATTCCCCCCTTTTTTAACATTATTCTCCTTTAAAACACAATTTATTTTAAAGAGATATGTACGCTTAACTTATTATCCAACAATATTAAAGTAAAAAATCCAATATCGATTTCATTATTGTATTGTCAATTACTCTGTATTGTAGATTATGTTACACTAGACTTCACTTCTTTCTTTTCTTTTTTTTTTGGTATAAAAAAGATTAAATAAACTGTGGATACAGACGTAAGTGACTTTATACACATTAACTTTTAGTTACCTTATCTGAAAATTCTATTGATTTTATCCCTTTAATGAGAAACACTAAAGGAAACTTTCATTGAGAAGAAATTTGACAAAAGGGAAAGAAAAGGTCAATTGATTTTTAAAGGCCAAGAGTTTAGAAATATTGTATATAGAATGTCAAATTTCTAAAATAGTTATTATTTCTGCATCGGAAAAAAGTTATATAAATGACTAATATTACTTTAAACTTATAAACATTTGCAAATTGTAAGTTGAGAATTTTCCAATGTTGAATAACTTTTTGTTGTAGATTTGAAAAGATTGAGGTAACTCAGCAGTCTCTCACTCTTTTTTCTTCTAAATATAATTCTGTGTGTATATGAATATGTTGTGTGTCTGTGTGTTGCATTTCCACTGATTAAAATGAGGCTGAGTTGGAAGTCAATTGCTTTCCCCCACCCCCAGTAATGACTGGAATTGTAGTTCACTGAAACTGTTATCTAGAGTTTGTCACATGGACTTCTGATGAAGGCAGAATTGTTCCATGGTAATCCTGAGGCTCTGTCTTCATACTCTCACGTCCTCCCTTTTAAAGCTCCTTTGTGATGGAGGCATTATGCTGCTTTAGGGACCCTCTGTGAGCCCTACTGACCAGCTGGAACTATATCTTCTCTTGAAAAACGCATCTTCTCCTTCAGTCAATCTTGACATCCCTGACTTTAGTAGGGGAAGATTTCTGAAATTTGATTTTCATTCATTCATTCACCAAATATTTATTCAGCATCTATTATATTTAGGATCTTGTGCAAGGATACAACTGTGAACTGCTGGACATAGTCCCCAGCTGTCATTGAGTCTAATGATGGATATGAATAATAAAAGAGTATAATCCAAATACCCCAGAAGGCATTAGCCTGTTAGTACAAATGCCATCACATGATCATTAGTCAGATACCCCATTGCCTCCATCACCCCCTCTAAACTCTTGTGCACCCTGCTGTCTACCCTGGAGGCGGATCCATATATAGTAATCAACAATTCCCATATCCTCTGCCCCTCCTTCTCCTGCAATCAAACCTTTGTAAATAGAACCATTGTAAAAAACCCTCCATGGACTTTTGAGTATGCCTTATGTTTCCATTGAGACCCTGGCTTATCCACAAAGTAACCCCTTTTTATTTCTGGAGCTCATAAGTGACTATCTCATATACCTTCAAAAGTATTTTGAGGTTCTTTGAGCTGCTGTTCTTCATTCTCTTTGGCATCTCTAGTGTCCACTGGTGTTTTGGTTTGTTAAATGCTGCCAAAGTGCAATATACCAGAAACAGAATGACTTTCAAAAAAGGAATATTAAATTACAAGTTTACAGATCTAAGGCCATAAAAATGTCCAAACTAAGGCATCCAGAGAAATATACCTTGACTCAAGAAAGGCCAGTGTCTGTCACATGAGAAGGCAAGTAGCTGGTGTCTGCTGGAACTTGCTTCTGATTCTGTTGCTTCCAGCTTCTGACACCAGCGGTTTCCTGTCTAAGCATCTGCAGGCCTTCACTTGGCTCCTCTGTGATGCAACTCTTGATTCTGACTTGTTTAGTGTCTCATGGAAAGGCACATGGCAATGTCTACTGGGCTCTGCATCTCATGTCTGGGTGTCTGCTCTCTCGGTTAGCACTCCAAGCATCTCCTAATGTCTGCAACTCTGTCAGCTCTCAAAACATATCCCCTTATAAAGGACTCCAGTAAATTAACCAAGGTCAACCTCGAAGGGGCAGAATCACTTCTCCATTGAATCAAAAGGCCACATCCACAATCAGGTACCACATCGCCTTGGAGTAATCTAATCAAAATGCCACACCCACAATTGAAGGGTCAATCTCCATGGAAGCAATCTAATCAAAGTTTTCCACCCTACAATATTGAATCAGGTTTAAAGAACATGACTTTTCTGGGGCACACAACATTTTCAAGTGAGCACAACTGGGTATCTGACTTCTTCCTATGGTGCTACCACTTCCATAACTACTCCTCCACCCAGGGCATTCAGGAGCTGCAAAACAGAAAGGGGTCAAAACCTCATTGTATTACTTTCAGTCAGAGCCAACTTATCCATTAGGTATGGTGCCTAGGGTCCTCAATACTTTTAGAGGTCCATGAAAATCTTTTAATTACTTTTTTAATTATTTATTTTTATTGATATATTTTATATATTCATATACCATGTAATCATCCAAAGTGTACAGTCAATGCTTTACAATATCATCATATAGCTATGCATTTATTATCACACACAATTAACTTTTTAAAAAACTTTTTGTGAAAAATAACATATATACAAAAAAGGAATAAATTTCAAAGCACATCACAACAATTAGTTGTAGAACAGATTTCAAAGTTTACTATAGGTTACAATTCCACAACTTTAGGTTTTTACTTCTAGTTGCTCTAAGATACTAGAGACTAAAAGAAATTTCTACATAATAATTCAACAATCATGCTCATTTGTTAAACTCTACATTCTCTGTATAACTCTACCATCACCTTTGATCTCTCTACTGCTCTTTATGGGTATTTGGGCTATAGCCATGCTAACTTTTTCACATTGGAAGGGGCTGTAGATAATATGAGATAGTGGGATGGAAATAGTTGATGTTCTGGAGAGGCTGACCTTCTGCATTTCAGGACCCATCTGGAGTTGGTAAGTTTCTAGAAAGTTATCATAATACATGGAACATTTGTAGAATGTTATATAATGCCCTAGGTGTTCTTTAGGATAGGCTGGAATGGTTTTGTATGGGGTTTGGTAAGTTATGATAGGTAGCAATATCTAACTGAAACTTGCATAAGAGTGACCTCCAGAGTTGCGTCTCAACTCCATTTGAACTCTCAGTCACTGTATCTTATTTGTTATACTTCTTTTCCCTCTTTTGGTCAGGATAAAAATGTTGATCCCATGGTGCTAGGGCCAAGCTCATCTCCGGAAGTCATCTCCCACACCACCAGGGAAACTTTCACACATGGATGCCATTTCCCAGGGCAATGATTTCAATTGCAGAGTTGGGCTTAGAGACAGAGAGGCCACATCTGAGTAAAAAAGGTATTCTCCAGAACTTTTAGGCATACCTATAGGTAGACTAAGCTTCTTCGCTACATACCTAAGCTTCACAAGAGCAAGCCTCAAGGTCAAGGGTTTGACCTATTGATTTTGGAGTCCCTAATGTTTGGTACAATATCAGGGGTTTCTCTGGTGGTAAAGTTTAATAGTTCCATATTTTCTTCTCATTCCTCTGGGGACTTGACCAATACCTTTTGATTACCTGCTTAATATGCTTTGAGAGGTATCCAGGTATTACATTAAGATATAAAGGATTAAAGACTCTCATTCTTAGTCTTGTCCCCTGTGTTTGGATTCTTCAAATGATCTATCCAGACAGGTTGAGTTATGTTATGTGCTACAGAAAATTTCAGTTCTGGACAAAATGAACCTTTTCCCTTTGGTCTCAAAAAGTAGATGAGGTTCTAAAATATAGACAATGTCTTCCTTGCCCCTGTACTCTGAATTACCTTAATCCCAACCTGATCAGTTTCATTCTTATCTCCAAATACCAGGTTATATAAATCTAAAATAGCCTCTCAAAATCCAGAAATAATAAATTGCTATTCTGGACTAAAGGTGACTGCTATAAGTGCTTACATGTAGGCCCCAGTTTTCTTATAAGTATTTTCTAAATGAGACCATACAATATTCGCTTTTTTGTTTCTGGCTTATTTTACCTCACCAAATGTCCCGCAGTGTTGGACTTCCCACAATGAAGAATCATTTACAATGTTGCATGCCTCACAACTATATTCCTTTTTTGGAATAGCATAATATGTGATCATATGTATACACCATCATTTGCCAATCTACTTCTCAATCACTGCATCCTTCAGCCACCTCCATTTATTGGGCATCATGTATAATGCTGGAAGTCAACAGTCCATCAACACTCTCAATTTTAGATAACTTCATTGTTCCCAAGAGAAAGATAACCACTAAACACACTCTCACCAAATAGAAAATCTAAACTTTCCCTTAACTCTTGTCACTCTCTTCATTGTTTATCCTTGGTGTTGCTGTGACGCTGTTGATGTTTTCCTGTTAAACACAGTCCATAGCATGCAAAAGCAGTTTTCCCCCATCCCTTGAACTTACACACTCTTTGTACAAGGTTCATAACTTTTCAGTAGTTCGTGTAAGAACTTACTTACATTTGTAGTGTTAATCAACGGGACACATGGTCTATACAATCCCTTTCAATTACATTCACTTTCAATATGGTGATATTACTATAGACCCACTAGTGAACCATCTTCACTCCTATCTATTCCCTTACATTTGAGTTCAACCTCCTTAGCTAACTGTTCATCCATCTCTGGCTTCCATGTATCTCTAGTTCCCCTATATTCTGCATATTAAGCCTTGATTTTACCTTTATCATGGTCACAAAAGTGGAACCATATGGTATCTACCCTTCTGTGTTTGGCTTATTTCATTCAGCATTATGTCCTAAAATCTCATCCATCATGTCATGCGCTTCAGGATTTCATTTCATTTTACTGCTGCTTAATATTCCATCATTTGTACATACCACATTTTTTAAATTCACTCATCTGTTGATGGACACTTGGATTGTTTCCATTTTTTGGTGATTGTGAATAATGCTGCACTGAACACTGGTGTGCAAATATCTGTTTGTGTCACTGCTTTCAGCTGTTCTGTGTATATACTGAGTAGTGGTGTTGCTGGGTCATAGGGCAATGCAATATTTGGTTTCCTAAGGAACCACCAGACTGTCTTCCACAGTGGCTGTACCATTGTACATTCCCACCAGCAATGCATAAGTGCTCCAATTTCTCCACATCCTCTCCAACATTTAAAGTTTCCTGTTTGTTTGATAGCAACCATTCTTATAGGTGTGAGGTGGTATCTCTTTGTAGTCTTGATCTGCATTTCCCTTATAGCTAATGAAAATGAGCATCTCTTCATATGCTTTTGAGCCATCTGTATTTGCTCTCCAGAAAAATTCCTATTTATATCTTTAGCCCATTTTATAATTGTGTTTTTGTTGTTGCTGGTGAGTTGCATGATTTCTTTATGTATATAGGATATCAAATCTTTATCTGATGTGTGATTTCCAAATATTTTCTCCTTTTTCATTGTCTGCCTCTTTATCTTTTTAACAAAGCCTTTTGAGGCACAAAAACATTTGGTTTTGAGGAGTTCCCATTTATATGATTTTTCTTTTGTTGCCTATGCTTTGGGTATACCATATAGGAAGCTACCTCCTATTACTACATCTTGAAGATGTCTCCCTATATTTTCTTCTAGGAGCTTTATGGTACTGGTTCATATATTCAGGTATTTGATCCAATTTGAGTTAACTCTTGTATAGGGTATAAGGTAAGGATCCTGTTTCATTTGTTTGGCTATTGATATCCAGTTCTCCCATGCTCATTTATTGAAAAGACTATTTTGTCCCAGTTCAGTGGATTTGGGGGCCTTGTCGAAAATCAGTTGACCATGGATTTGGTGGTCTATTTCTGCACTCTTGATTCAAATCCATTTGTCAATACTTCTTTGTGCCAGTATCATACTGTTTTGACCACTGTGGCTTTATAATAAGTTTTAAAATCAGAAAGTGTTAATCCTCCCACATGATTCTTCTTTCTTTAGGATGCTTTTAGCTATTCAGGGTCTCTTTCCCCTCCAGATTAATTTGGTAACCTTTTCCAAGTTTTCAAAGTAGGAAGCTGGAATTTTGATTGGTTCTGCACTGTATCTGTAGATCAATTTGGGTAGAATTGACATCTTGACTACATTTAACCTTCCTATCCATGAGCAGGGAATGATTCCACCTATTTAGATCTTTGATTTCTTTTAGCAATGTTATGTAGTTTTCTGTGCACAAGTCCTTTACGCCCTTAGTTAAGTTCATTCCTAGATACCTGATTCTTTTAGTTGCTATTTTGAATATAACTTTTTACTTAATTGACTCCTCAGTTAGGTCATTGCTTATGTATAGAAATGTTACTGATTTTTGCACATGAATTTTAGATCGTGGCTCCTTGCTGAATTCATTTATTATCTTAAGTAACTTTTTGTAGATTTCTCAGGATTTTCCAAGTATAGGAGCATGGCATCTGCAAATAATGAAAATTTTATATCTTCCTTTCCAATTCGAATGTCTTTAATTTCTTTTTCCTACCTGATTGCTCTAGCTAGAACGTCTAGTACAATGTTGAATAATAGTGGTGACAGAAGGCATCCTTGCCGCATTCCTGATCTTAGAGGGAAAGCTTTCCGTCTCTCTCCATTGAGTACAATGCTGGCTATGGGTTTGTCATATATGTCCTTTATCAATAGGAGTAAGTTACCTTTGATTCCTACCTTTTGAAGTATTTTTTATCAGAAAAGAAAGTTGCCCTTTGTTGAATTTTTTTTCTGCATCAATTGAGATGATCATGTGATTTTTTTCCCTTTCAATTCATTAATGTGCTGTATAATATTAATTGATTTTCTTGCATTGAGCCATATTTGTATTCCTCGTATAAACCCCACTTGGACGTGCTGTATAATTCTGTTTTTGGATTCTACTGGCTAGTATTCTGTTGAGAATTTTTGAATCTATGTCCATTAGTGTGATTGGCCTGTAGTGTTCCTTTCTTATAGCATCTTTACCCAGTTTGGGCATTAAATTGATGGTAACTTCATAAAGCGAGATAGATGGTGTTCCCTTTTTCTCAATTTTTTGGAAAATTTAAGCAGAATTTGTGTTACTCCTTTTGAAATGTTTGATAAAATTCCCCTGTGAGGCCATCTGGCCCTGTGCTTTTCTTTGTAGGAAGATTTTTGATGACCGATTGAATCTTTTTACTTGTGATTTATTTGTTGAGATCTTCTATTTCTTCTTGAATCAGTGTAGTTCGTTAGTATTTCCAGGAATTTGTCCATTTCTTCCAAGTTGTCTAGTTTGTTGGCATATAGGTGTTCATAGTTTTCTCTTATGTTTTTTATTTACTCCTTCAGGGGCTGTGGTAATGACCCCCCTCTCATTTCTGATTTCATTTATTTGCATCCTCTCTCTTTTTCCTTTGTCAGCCTTGCTAGTGATCATCAACTTTTACTGACTTTTCTCAAAGAACTAACTTTTTGTTTTAAGATTCTTCTTTTTGTTCTTTTGCTCTCCCATTCATTTAATTCTTCTTTAATCTTTATTATTTCTCTTCTTCTGTTTGTTTTGGAGCTGTTTGCTCTTTCTTCTCAAGTCCACCCAAGTGAGCAGTTAAGTCCTAGATTTTTGCTCCTTCTTCTTTTTTTAATATAGGTATTTTGGGCAGTAAATTTCACTCTCAGCACAGCCTTTGCAGTATCCCACAAATTCTCATATGTTGTATTCTCATTTTCATTAGTCTCCAGAGAGCTACTGATTTCTCTAGCCATGTCTCCTTTGACCCGCTGGTTCTTTAAGATTGTGTTATTTAATCTCAATATTTTTGTGAAAGTTCTCATTCTTTGGTGGTTATTGATTTAAAGCTTCATTCCATTGTGATCAGAGACCACGCTTTAAATAATTTCAGTGTTTTAAAATTGATAAAGACCTGTTTTGTGCCCCAGCATATGATCTATCCTGGAGAATGTTCCATGAGCACTAGAAAAGAATGTGTATCCTCATGTTTGGGGATGTAATAACTTATTTATTTCTGTTAGGTCTAACTCATTTATCAAATTGTTTAAGTTATCCATTTTCCTGTTGATCCTTTGTCTGGTTGTTCTATCTGTAGAGGAGAGTGGTGTATTGAAGTCTCCTACTATTATTGTTGAAACATCTAACAATCCCTTCAGTTTTGCCAATATTGTCTCATGTACTTTGGACCATCTTGATTGAGAGAATAAACATTTATGATTAATATTTCTTCTTGTTGAATTGTCTTTCTTGTTAATATTATTAATATATATTTAATCTTATTAATATATAACGTCTTTGTTTGTCTCTTATTATGTTTTTATATTTAAAGTCTATTTTGTCTGACAGCTACTCCTGCTTTCTTTTGGTTACAGCTTGCATGGAACATCTTTTTCCATATTTTCGCATTCAATCTATTTGTATTCTCCTGTCTTATAAGCAGTATATAGATGGATTATATTTCTTAATTCATTTTTCCAATCTGTATCTTTTAACTGGTAAATTTAATCCATTAACATCCAAAGTTCTTACTGTAAAAGCATTTTTTGAATTTTATTTGTCAGATCCATATATTTTTTCCCTCTTTGTCTTTTTATCCTTTAAGTTACCCTTATTGGTACTCTTCAGTTCTGTGCCCTCCTCCAGACTTACCTCTCCTGTCTTTTTTTTCAGCTGGCAGAACTCTCTTTAGTATTTCTTATAGGTTTCATGTCTTATTGACAATTTTTTTCAGCATTTGTTTGTGAAAATTTTAATCTCTCCCTCAATTTTGAAGGAAAATTTGATTGGGTAACAATTCTTGTCTGAAAGTCTTTCTCTTTCAGTATCTTAAATATATCATATCACTGCTTTCTCACCTTCATCGTGCCATTGAGTAGTCAGAACTCAGTCTTTTCTGGTTTCCTTTGTATGTAGTGGATTGTTTTTCTATTGCTGCTTTCAGGATTTTCTGCTTCTCTTAAACATTTTACAGACTGATTAGTATGTGTTTTGGGGAAGGCCAATCAGATTTATTTTAATTGGAGTTCATTGGGCTTCTTTGATTTGCATATCTATGTCCTTTATAAAGATTGGGAAGTTTTCCCCCATTATATCCTCAAGTAATCTTCCTAGCCCTTTATTTTTCTATTCTCCTTCTAGGACCCTGATAATTTTAATATTTGTACACTTTGTTTTGTCCATCATTTCCCTGATATCCAATTCAAATTTTTCCATCTTTTTTTTTTTTTTTTTTTTTTTGCCAGTTGCTCTTTTGTGTGTTCAAAATCCGTTGCCCTATCCTCTAGTTCACTTATTGTTTCTTCTGCCTCTTCAAATCTGCTGTTGTGTGTCTCTAGTATATTTTTGATTTGGTCTATAGCATCTTTAATCTTCGTGAGATCTGCTATTTTTCTATTCATTTTTCAAATTCTTCTTTATGCTCTTCTACTGTCTTCTTGATCTCCTTTATGTCATTAGTTATCCTATTGATTTTATTCAGTAGAGTTATATGACATTTTTGATTAGTTGTTCCTCTGGTGTTTAATTTGATCACTAGGCTGGGCTATATCTGTCTGCCTCTTGATATGCTTAGTGCTATTCTGGTGCCTTTAAGGCATGTAAATATTTTGACAGGGTTACTTAGGAAATTGATTTCCTTCAGTAGTCCAAAGTTTTGTTTTTGTGGGATGGATGTGTGGCACAAGTATACGCACAGTTCAGGGACACCGTGCTGGTGCGTGAGAGTGGGGGTTGCAGGGCATAGGGCTGTGGAGGTGTGGTATGGGGGCCATGGGGGCAGGGTGCAGCCCAGGCAGGCCTTGAAGTGCAGAAGCAGGGTGCAGCATGGGGGACACCAAGGTAAGACGCGGTGGGAGGTGGATGGGGTGGCTGTGCAGATGCATGACGGCTGGCACACAGGCAAGATGTGGGTAGGTGCGTGGACCATGGGGGCCATGGGTATCAGGGTGTTGGGTATAGTCCAGAGGTTGGAGCTAGGGAGGGCAAGGTGAGTGTGCCCTTGCCCAGGAGGAGGGTTCCAGGGGGGCCCGGATGCTGATGAAGGAGTGTTTAGGGGTGGGGCACGGGTTCTGGGAATTGTGGGATGTGGGTCAGGAACAGGTGATGTCAGTAGATGGGGCCCTGGTGTGATGTGCAGGTGTGTGGATGCTGGGGCAGGGGTGCACGTGTGTGCAGGGTGGGGGCTATGTAGCACAGATGTGCAGGTGAGCACCTGCCAGGTGTGGGTGCAGGGTGCTTGTGCTGGGGGTGGGTGGGTGGGGTTGGGAGTGTGTGTACTTGCATGGGTTTGGGGACTGAGGCCCTGGTGTGCACATGCGCAGAGCGCAGGGGCAGCACAGGGCTGCATGAGCTGGGGTGGGTGTGGTCTGGATGTGCAGGTCAGCACTTGCCCAGTGCTGAGGGTATGACAGGTGCATGTGCATGCACGTGCCCTGATCTGGGAGGGCCTTGCACTGATGTACATGTGCATAGAGCTCAGTTTGGGGCCATAAGGTTTTCACAACAGCATGGGCTGGAGGCAGTGTGGCCCCGGGCATGAAGGTGAGCATCTGCAACCTGGATGTGCAGGGCACCATCTGCAGAGCGCAGGGAGGGGAAGATGTGAGTGTAAGGGCTGGGCACGGGTGCATGGATCACGGGAGGGGCAGGGCGAGACTGGGTGCTCAGGAGGGAGAGGTGGATAGGGCTGGGACAGGTGTGAGCTCGTGCGCGTGGTGGGGGGTGTGGGTGGGTGGGGGCCCGTGGAGTGTGGTGTGGTGGTGGGTGATGGGGTTTAAGTCTGTGGGGTGTGGGGGAAGTCGGGGGATGAGGGTGGCCATCGGTGAGGGTAGTTCAAGGAACACAGCTTGTCTTACTTCCTTGTCTCTCTCTCCCTGTCTGTGCAGTCCTGAGGGTTCTGGGCCTCCTTAGAAATAGGGGCGTTGGGCTGTTTGTACTAGTTGTATGGTTTCCGGTTCTCTGCATCTGAATTCTTCAGCTTTTGCAACCAGGGTCTCTCTATGTGGTGTAGAAGATCCTCCCAGGTCACTTACACCCTGGAACCGCTGTCCCAGTCTCTTTCCTGTCCCCTCTCTAGCTGTTCTTTGGAGCAGAGATGAATTCGACCTATCCTATTCCACCATCTTCCCAGAATGCCTCAAGAATTTTAATTACTATTAAAATCAGAAGGAAAAGAATTAACTTTCAGGTAAAAAATGCTTTAGTACATATTATTAATATATTCATCTTTATGAATGAAAATTATATATATATGTTTTATTTTATCACTTTTGTGTACATGTGGAAAACATAACTCATGAAAACAAAAGTATCTACAGTTCACAAAAGTTACAATGAAGCCCAATCTGTGATCCTCAAAGCCAACACATGAATCCTGGCAGGAACTGGAGATTAAAATTTACCCTGCTCTTAGTAACCCATTCTTATCCAAGCATTCATACTCTTCCTTTCTCCATTCTTCAGCAGAATATCACTGATATTCAACCCATGTGTAAAGATGTCTTACGGGCCTCCCAAGTGATAACACTTCATCCAATTTACCTACCCAAGTTAGTATGATTTTGGACCATAGCGGGGACCACCCCTGCTACACCGTGATTGCAATATTGTCGAAAGGAGCTGTTTGAGGAAGTTCGTAGTGTTCTGGGGAGTCGGGAAGGGCTGGAAGAGCAGCCTGCTAAATAGAGACCTGTGACATGAGCAGGTTAAGTCAGAGAAGAGAGTGCAGGCAGGGGGCAGTGTGTGTGATGTCCTCCCAAGGAGCACGAGCAGGGCAATTTAGGGGACTTGATAGGAGCGAGTGAGGAGAGATGGGAGTGAAGAGGTAGGGCTTAATCATGAAAGACTCAGAGTTAGTTTAGATTTTAACTTGAGAGCAAATGGAGGAGCCCATTAGTTTTGCATTTTAGAAAGATAATAGAGAACCAAAAAGAATCAGGGCAAGAGTGGATAGGGGGAGAACAGACTGCAAGTTGCTATGAGAGAAGGTAAGTTGATTATTTGAATTCAGTAATGGCAGAAGAATCGCCTAGTATTTAGGAGAGGAAATCCATGGGTATTGTTAATGGATTAATAGGAATGATTGAGTGAGAGGGAAGTTTTCATTCTTTCTAGACTTACTGGGACATCATAGAGACTCAGAGTAGAAGCAGGTATAGAGGTTGATGAAAGTGAGAATGGGGAAAGGAATCACTTCCCTTCCTCCAGGCAATGTTTTTCTGTCTTTGAGCATTAACTCCTTCATTCAGTAAGTACTTGTGAGTATCTACTATGCACTAGGCATTCAGGGTGCATTAAAGAATTAAGATAAATATATTTCAGCTCTTTAGAGCTTACAGTATAGCGGAATTGAGAAACATTAATCAAATATAAATTCTCCACCACTGTAAGAACCACAAAAGATAAATACATGGTACTAGGGAGCAAAGATTTCTTTAGCAATGCTATGTTTGAGATGATGTATAAAGAATGTATATGTGTTAGCAAGGCAAACAGAGTGAGAGGTTGATGGAAGTAAGACCTGGCAAAATCCAGACAAGTTAGGAAATCCAAAGTCATAGTTGGAATTTTGGTTTTCAAGTCTTCCTTATGCTCTGGCAGTGAAGATGAGATCATTTTGTACTTTTAAAGCTCTCTCTAACTGCAGGGTAAAGCATAAATAAAAGGGTTGAAGAGTCAACAGGGATATCCATTAGTAGACTACTGCAGAAATCTAGCAAGGAAGGATAATGGCATGAACTAAGTGATAGTTGTGGAGGAGAGGAATGTTGACAGGTTTGAGAGCTATTTAGGAAGTAAAAAAGGCAAGAATTGGTGGTCGATTGGTTCTGGGTGATGAGGTAGAGGAAGGAGCCAGTGATGATACCAGGGATTAAAGGAAGTACCAGCTTTGAGACAAGGAACACTGATGGTGGAGCAGGTGAACATGGCAAAGAAGGTACAGGGGGAGCCTGGGGAACGTGGGATCCGTTTTAGCAGGTTGGGTTTGAGATGACATTTAGAATCCAAGTGAAGGTATCTAGTATGTGCTTGTTAAGCATTTGTTTTACAGCACTTGAGACTCCAGTCCTTAATCAGAGCGTTACTCCTTTGAGAACATATTCCATATTTTCTTAGTCATAAGGAAAAAGTGGTCTCAAAACTTCTCAAAGAGTTGAAATTGTAGCTCTTGGTGACAAAAAAGTCAGGTGGCCTGAGAGGGATTCTCAATAATTCTACTCTAAAGGAGTGACTGACAAACTTTTCCCTCCTTTGGGCCCTTTATCCTAGCATCGGTTCATTTAATCTCATATCCAGTTTCCCTGAGAAAGAAAATCTCTCGTTACACCAAAGATAATATGCCTTCTGTTCCTGGAACATCCTTCAACATTTATGATACCTTCCTGATAACTTCCAAAAGAAATCTGAACTCCACCAAGGCCTTTGTATGTTTTGGCCTTGCTTGTCTCACAGGCTTCTCCACTCTCTGCTCCCTTTCCTTACTCCATTTCAGCTGTACTGATTTACAACCAATTCCTTTCTCAAACTCATTTTTTGTCTTGACAGCTTCTCATGTGCTTTCTCCTCACTCTCATCATGTCTGTACTTTCCCCATCGTTCAGATATCAATTTAAATGCCACACTATCAGAAATGTCTTCCCTGCCCACCATCTTAATTAGCTCTTCTGTACACCCCTTGATACTTTTTGAATTCTTTTTTTTTACTATCAAAGTGCATATCACAGAAAGTAATTGTTTATTTATTTGTGTGTTTGTCTAGCATATGTCTCCTCACAAGATTATTATCTATGTGACAGCAGGGGCCATTCTAATACATTTTCCAATACTAAGCCAACAGTTAACACAGCATTTGTTCAAAAAATGAATGAATGATTGAATAATTTGAACTGCCTTCTCTTCAGTCAGCAACCGATACAATCAGAATAATCAATGAGATATGAGTTCTGTGCTTGACACACAACGGCGTAAATATAATTACAGGATAGTGTGGCATGCACTTTTGTAGACATATGCACAAAGTGGTATTAAAGCATAGAGCAACAGTGCTTTTCTAACTCTTCCTGGGAGTATTGTGAAAGGTTCCACAGAAAAGGAAGATGTAAGACGGACCTTTAAAGGTGAGCAGGAGTTCACTAAGCCTAGAAGGGGAGGAAAGGCATGTAGGCAGAGGTACAGAGGTAGAGAGGTATGAGAGGATGTGTTTGGACAACAGTAAAATGTTTGGTCGGTCTGAACCTGGGATAGAAAGGAAGGAGTAGCGATGAGAATGGCAAGGAGTGTGGGGACAGATTGGAAAGGCCATGCTGTTTTTTATTTTCAACAGGAGGGCAGATGATTAGAGATTTCTAACTCAGGGAGTAATGCCATGAGGCTTTTGTCTTATTAAGATTATGCTGGCAACAGGCTGGGGGGAAGGGGAGAGGTAAAGCCTGGAGTCAGTTAAGTGTGATAGGAATCAGTAGCCCACATGCTGAAGATGACCACTTCCATCAAGGCAGTGGCAGCAGAGGGACAAAGAGGGGAGTAGTTTTTGAGGGATCCTTAAGGTCACTCTCAGGCCAAAAGTTTCATGACCCATATATTGACTCCTCACTGGGCTTCAGTAGTTGGGTGAAATATATTCCTAAAATGTTTCTGCTCTTCCTAAAATAATACTGAGGAGCTTGTACCTCTTATATTAAAACTAAACTGAGCAATGCATTATACAGAAGTAGGATGTGTACGCTTTCCCTGGGTTGGGGCCAGAGATGTCATGAGAAAAGTGCACTTAGGATAGGGTAACAAAGTGGACAATTTGTACTGGGCCTTGAACCAAAGCATCCTATTAAACTGTTCATGCTCTCTTTGTATGACTTGGCCAAAGATAAATATATTGCCAGGAAAAAATGCTCCACAGTTAACTAGGGGCAGTGGGAAGAACTGATATTTCATATCCATTATTTTTCATTGTCATTGTTCTATACGTGTATTTTTGACATATTAACTTATTGAAGTTCAGTAGCAATCAATAAAGAAATTTAGGTGCATTACGTTTATGAATTGCCAGACGACCCTTGTGGAAAAGGAAGCAATATATAAACTAAATGGTAGTTTCTATTAAGCTTGTATGCATTGGGGAACCAAAGGAAATGGGAAGACATGAGCAGTGCTTACAAAGCACATTAACCCACCATTGAGGGATTTGAGTACACTTGAATTTGTGGAGACTGTTTGGGTCCCTGTTCACTAGGTCTGTGTAAAATCCTTTCCTAATTTTCTTTAAGGCATGTCCTTAGGAGATGCCAAGATGGAAGAAATCCCTTCCTAGTCCCTCCAGGGTATTCCATACTACAGCCATTGTAATACATTTTCCAATGTATTAGAAGGTGATCAGCCAAACTGTAACTGTTCAATGTCTTCAAAGAATATTTCTGAATTATTGCCAATGTGATATATTTCTTTTTAATAGTAAAAATTAATAGAAAGGTATGCAAAGCCACGATAAGTAATTTGAAAAAAGTTGGGGGAAGGGGATTATTCACATGCTTTAAATAGTAATTTGTTGATTTATTTCACTCTCAGGAGAAGAAACATTTCCATGAATAGTTTTCCTTATTTCCAGAAAATCCTTTATATATACTTCAAGTGTCTCAGGGACCATATCTTGTACCCCCAACACAAACACTGCATTAAAAATAGTTTCAAAACTATTTTGTTAGTTAAAGTTTGTAGCACATGATCCTTGTCTAACATTCCTCATTTCTTTGCAATGGTTTTAGCTAAAATAGATACAAAGCAACAGATTAGTTGTATTACTGGGTCTGACCTCAGAATCATAGCTTTCTGAATAATTTTAACCTATGCCATATGTCCAGTTCCTTCAGTTAATTAATGATTAGCTCCTCATTCCTAGCAATTTCTATACTTGCTCCTAGAGCCAGCTTCCCTTGGCTGAGTCCTTAACATTAGTGTCATGGTTAGGGACAGGTGTCAACTTGGCCAAGTTGTGGTACCTGTTCATCTGATTGGGCAAGTGCCGGCCTGTCTGTTGCAATGAGGGCATTTCATAGGATTAGGTCATGAGCATGTCAGCTGCATCCACAGCTGATTCCATTTGTAATCAGCCAAAGGGGAGTGTCTTCTACAATGAGTGATGCTTAATCTAATCACCGGAAGACTTTTAAGGAGGACTCAGAGGAGACAGGTTCCATTCCTGCTTTGGCTGGTGAGCCTCTCCTGTGGAGTTCATCCAGACCATCCATTGGAGTCGTCGGCTTCAGAGCCTGCCCTGTGGATTTTGGACTCTGCGTTCCTACGGTCACGTGAGACACTTTCATAAATTTTATATTTGCAAGTGTTCCCTGTTGATTCTGTTTCTCTAGAGAACCCTAACTAATACAATTAGCATCCTAGTCTTCCTCATCCATAAAACAGAATTTATATTAACAGCTCTCAACATAATGTAAGTTGTAAGAGTTAAGTAAAAACAAAAATTTGTTTTCAATGCAAGTGTGTGTGCACATGCATGTGTCTGAGTGTGATTAAATGGTTACAAATTATCTTAAAAAGGGTTACCTTATCCTTCCCGGAAATCCATATTCTTATAGTTATGCTATCATTGAAAAATTGGTAAACAATCTATCGTACAAACAAGTCAAGTGTGAATGTGTACTTTCATAAAAACTTCAAGTGTTTGCACTTGTGACTTTGGACAAGTTTATAACTTTTAGGTCTGTGTCTTATTTCAGATCCTCATCTGAAAATGAGGATAATAACAGTGCTTTCTTCATCGTGTTGTTTTGATTTACTAATGGTGGATGTCATTGACAAGAGGAATCAAGAACGGTTGTGAGGTCTCTGGTGGGGATAACTGGGAGTATGTGGTGCTGTCACTCACAGATGGATAAAGGAGTAAGAGCAGATACAACAGGAAGGCCATCAATAAGACGTGTCCATTTGGAGCTGCCTGCCAATGCTAACAGATTGAGGGATATTCAGTGTGGATTGAAAATAACCCTTTGACTTTATGGGTTTTGGCTCAGGGGACTATGTACTATTAAAGGTGGGTTATCACCTAGTCCAACCTCTTAATTTGACAGTTGAGGAAACTCAGTTCTTTAGGTGACACTATTAGTAATAAGATAGCCTGCTATGTTGGTGGTCCCCAATGTCCCACACCTCCTAGTGTTTTCATTCTTGTGTGGTCCCCTCCCTTTGAATCTATGGCTCAGTATAATGAATAGAATTTGGCAGAAGTGACACAGGGTTACTTCCAGGCTTAAACCTTAAGATAACTTGGCAGCTTTAGCCTTTGTGCTCTTGGGATCTGTAAGCTGCATCTAAGAAGTCTAGAAACCCTGCAGGAGTGACCACAAGGAGAGGTCACATGGAGAGGCAGATGCCATGAGACTTCATGAAAGGAGAAATCGAGCAGCCCCAGTGCTCCTGCCCAGGTGCATGTATCATATGGGTGATCATCTGAAAAACTGTGCCTTGCTGAGTCCAGACAACTCACAGAATCACTAGATAATAAAATGTTCTTTTTTAATCCACTAATTTTAGAGTGGCTTGTTCCCTAGCAATAAATAATCAATACAGTGGCAGAACCAGGACAAGAATTCAGGCCTTCTGAGCCCTAGATCAAAGTTTTTCTAGGGCAAGGAATTCATACCATTAGATTTTATGTTAACTTTCACAGAAGCTTAATAAAGAATGCAGATGGAAGATGCTATTCTTTGTCCCATTTTGTTCAACTGCAAAATTTGTGTAATAAGTTATTGTCTAAAGGTACTGTATATCCTGCATTTAATGGTGGTTATCTGCTATTGGGCCATGTGATTGATCTGTCTTTCCAACTATCCATCCATCTGCCCCTCTATCCATCTGTCATCTAGCTATACCCTGCTATCAAAGAACTAGACCACAATCCTACATCCAGTATTTGCTTTATTCTGAGGCTTTCTGGGCCACCAGGAAGCAGAGGAGAGGTAAAATGAAAAAGCCACAGCTTCGCCTTTCCTGTCATCTTGATTTTAAGTTGTTGCAATTCTCATTAGAGGAATATCAATGGCAGCAGTATTTACTTTGTTGCGATAGTAAGATTTTATCGAATTTTAACTGTTCACCAAATATGGGGGCTTGAGAAAAATCACCAGATCTTCAATACAGTAGTCACAATCTTCTGAAAACATACAGCTTTCCAAGTAAGGGGAGTTTAGACAATGGCAACATGTCCTCTCTCAAAAAAGGTGACACTTAGCTGGTATGCAACTTTAAGGTAACTCACCTTCTCTTTTTTCCTTTTTTATGTGCAGCCCTATATACTGCAGGTTCAATACTACATATCACTGTAGAACAGTAGGAATCTTATTCATTTCTACATTAGAATTATATCTGTTTGAGAACTGCTCAGAAGTCTGTCTCATGGCATCTGACAGCTTGGCAAGGCTTGTTGCCATGGAAAATGTTCGTGATGTTATATAAATACATTCTTGGGTCATAAGTTGCCATGTATTTTTTGGACATTGGGGTTAAGAGGGAAATGACGAAACATTTTTTCAGAAAGGAAGAATAACATAGTAAACAAATAATAATAACAAATAATAAATACATGTCTGTTCAGAAGATTTTGCTCTATTTTCTTAAGCAATGACTTATGTTCTAACAACCTTTTTTTGCTATAAAAGTTCATTTATTGCAATGACTTTCTCCCCCTTAAAATATTCTTATTACCAGTCATTTTGCAATATTAATGGTTCTACTATTAATGGACTGAGAGACAAGGGAGCTATTATTCTTGCTCTCTATCTGTTATTCCATGAAATAAGACTGCCAACCACTGAATGCTAGCAGCTCTATAATGAACCATGTGCTCAAACCACGGGGTATATCCTAAGTAAAAGTTGTCCTCACATGTTGTTTTTGGTGCATATTATGACTAGACAGGAAAAGGTACGACAACAAGATGCGAGGGGGAACCACTCAATTCGGGTTAGGATCTAAAATAGTCGTTTTCTTTGGAATTGATGGAAGGTGAAGAAGTGTTAGGGAAATGATGTGGAAAGTCATGGGTGAATGTCTCTATAATTTGCCCCCTTCTTAGGACTGATGTCCTTTGTGCGAGTTCCAATAATACCTGCAATCTGACATCCTTGCTTTCTTTAACACACTATCATTTATTCAACCTGGAATGAGAACTGCCAGATTCTTATGCTTGGGCAAACACTAAACTGCCTTAGGAGCCAGTGTAAGCTGCCTTTTGGGATGCTGGCTTCGCTATTGCCATGCATTTGCTGTTGCTTTTCATTCGTTGAGTCAAAAACGGATGCTGCAGATACCACCTCCTTATGCCACAATGGAGAGTGCATTTCTCTAAGTAAACTACAAAAGTGTCTTTCTACCACAGTCTTGTTCCAATGATGGGTTGTAATCTATTGTGAGATATACCACAAATATTTTTACTAAATGCAAGTCTAAAAATTTACAAATTACCGACAATACATCTTTGCTGAGAGATCCAGTTTATTTTCTGATAGTATAGCTCCAATTCACTTGAATTAACCTGTAGTTCCTTGAGTGGAAGCAATTGGAATATGGCTACCCATTTCCCTGAGTATCGTGCCTCATTTTAAGATTGCATCACATGAGGCAACATCATCCCCCATATGTGTAGAAAATGAAAATGAACAAAGACTGAGCATACTGGTAGAGATAATCTTACATTTATTTTATTTTCCCATTGCAGATTACTTTTACATACATTATTTCCTTTCTTTTCCTCCCAAACCCTGCAAGATGTGTAGGGCAAGTATTATTTTGCCTCTTGTACAGAGGAATAAACAAAGATTTAGAGAGTTTTAAAGAGCAGAGATGATTAGTTAGAGAGATTTAGAGAGCAGAGATGTGCTCTCCACTAAATAGCATTACCTTTCTAACACAGTGTACAGGTCTTATTATACATGGAATTTGCTTTGATATGCTCTCTCCATGTTCAGCTAGGACATTTTTTCATTAATGGAGCCAGAGGAGTAATGACTGGGTGGAAACTGTCTTCTCCAGGTTTCTTTGGCTTTCTTCACCTCCTGCAGGGGTTGAACTGTCTGGATGAGATGCCCTGTTGTTTTTCTTGCTACATGATTGGAACTTTCTTTGCACTGGAAACTAAAGGCACAGAAACAGGAAGAATATGATGACTTCCAAACTAAGTAAAGCAACTCATTTTCTTTTTAAACATAGTGTCTCTGACTAATTTTTGCTGTATTTACCCAGGTAATTTTGTGTGCAGGAAAATGAAGCAAAAAGTTACTTTTGCTTGAATTACCTCTATTCTCTAATTTGTTTCACAGATACAAACGTAAATCATGAAGAGGTCAAAAGGTAAGTCCACATATACAGGCAAATTTGAGAGGAAAGTTTTCAAGTTTTTCCACTTTAGTTCTTACTTGACCTTAATTTTTAAAATTAAAAAAAATTACTTTTTGAATTAATAAAATATTTGCCCTTAATTTTTTTAACCAAGCTGTTTTGTACTTATAGACAGTTTCAAGCATCTCCAAATCCTTGTGAATATGAATGCTGGAAAATTATAATAAAATCTGAATTTAAAATGTGATTAAACATATTTACACATTCTATTTCATATGATACCATTCTTTTAATATTCAGTTTTTTAAATTTAAATATATAAACAATAGATAGACATTGATTAAGCACTTACTGTATTCAGAACATTTTCGAATAAGTAATTCCTTTTATTCTAGAGAACAGAGTATAGCCATACCCAATTGTGTAGTCAGGAGGGCTATTTATAAATAACCTAATAATTCTCATCACAGGCATATGTGGGAATGCGCTTGCCCATCCCTTTTAAGCTAGGCAAAGTCATATGACTTGCTTTAACTAATGAAATCTGAACAAAAGTGGCATGTCACTTTCAGACAAAAGCATTTAATTGCCAGAGCACCATACCCTTTTCTTTTCCTTCTGCTGTGGCAATCATGGAAGCATGGGGATACAACCTCCATCAGTCTCTGTCTTCAGTGAGACTACCAGGAAAACATCACTAAGTTATATTGATTTTTTGTCACCACAGCACATCCTCTCTCCTCCTGACTGATGGAACATTTTATAGATGATGGGACAAAGACTGGGAGAAATGTACTGACTCATTCAAATTGGCATAACAAAGTTACAAACCAAGTTTTCCTATTCTTCTATTCCAGATTTGCAACCTCAAATATATGCACCACTTTAACAGGCATATCACATAGGTCTTTATACAAAATAGTTGGCTTTTTTGATTGAAGTAACAAATTAAGTTAGTTAAGGGAATTGCCAGGTAGGATGCTAAAATGAGCAAAGACTAAATCTACTAGCACAGGACATTTTATGGATAAACAAAATCCCTATGTGGTGGCTTCCTAACTATCTATAATTGTATGATCTGGGTTATTTAAAACTTCAGGCTTTTTGTTCAGATTATCAATAGGTAAATCTAAATAGGTATTTATACCTAAATACTATGAAAGATTGTAAATAGAAATATCAGCCAATAAGACAGTTTCTCATGCACTCTGTGAATAGATGAGATACTCAACATAATTGTACGAAGTTGAGAAAGTTCACTTGCCATTTACTTTAATATCCATGGATCCCTGTTATCTGGGCTTGCTGAGCTATGTTTAACTAAAAGTGTACTTTGCAAACATACTTTTGGTTGAAATAAATTTTTGCAAGATTTCATGACTTGCCAGCCCAATTTCTCCTTTTATAATAAATACATTTAAAAAAAAACAAATTTATTATCATGGCCACTTCAAAGTCATAAATTTCACACTCATTTCTCACTGTGTTCTCTTTTGCTGGTGATATTTTAATATCCCTTGTTTATTCACTTTTTCTGTCATTTAATTTTTCTAGTTTTGATAGCCTGTGTCTCATTTCCTTTAAGCTTTAACCAATGTCAATTACTGTATTTCTTTACTGGATGTTCTGCTCATTTCCCCCATAAGCTAATCTTTCAAGATTTATTGGAGATGTATGATTTCTCTGAAACATCACAGGAAACAGGAAACATTTTTTTATAAAAAAAGATATTCACTCTACTATTTAACAGCAGAGCTATCTTTTACAACTTGCTTACATCCTCAATTCCTCAGTTTCCCCTTCTAACTAAATATGACTAATGACCATCCTCCTGATTTTAAACTCAAGGAATATTTCATGAGAAAAAATGAAACTGCGCTTCTAAAATTCTTTCAGTCTTATAAAAAGAGGTAGATATTTTTAAGATATATAGATCAGATTTGAATGCATTTGGGATAATGAGATTTTTATAACCATTATGTTATAACCTTTGAAATGAGCTAAGCTGCCCAAAGTTTAGCACAGTTGGATTTTCCTAGTGTGAAAATAAACCACAAATTTATTTCACAAAGGAGTCATCACATCATTGCATTCTACATCATTTTAGGCTTCCCCTGAAAAAAAAAGATTCTAATTTTGAAAAAAATCATAGCAAAAAAAAAGTCTTAATTGAATTAGGTATCAGATATTTCCAGACTTAGTATCCTTGGTCTTAAAAAAAAATAGCTAATGGTTATTGAGCTTTTTTGCATGTCAGGCACTATGTGGGTGTTGCTTTATTTAATGTAATTCTCTCTAACAAGCATATGAGGTGAGTACTGGTACTTTCTTCGGCTTCTAAGATAAATAGCAAAGTCAAACTAGATCTCAGGCTCCTCGTCTTCTTTGTTAGTCCAAACCATTTATGACAATGGAAGAGCAAGAGCACAAAGAAAGAAATCAAGTTACTTAGAATAACAGTGTATATATGTACATATATCCATATACCCGTTTTACATATATTGAAACTGATGCTTAAAGAAGGTAACCAATTGGTTCCATGTACCAGGTTCAGAGCTACAGAAATCTGTGTGGTTCAGATTTGAATAGGGATTCTCATTCCAGACCCTACATTCTTACCCATTACTGTAATTTCTGTGACTACCAGGTCAAATTATGTTAAGAAGTTTATGGAAAGAATCCATGTCAATAGAACAAAATTAAAGGCAATATGGGGGATTATTTATCTAAAAATTTCACCATTGGCATTCCACCTAAGGGAATAGCGTAATGTGTGATATTTGAATTGGATCAGACGGAAGAAGAGGGTAAGCAGAATGCTGGGAGATATGTGAACCACATCGAATGATGCATATTTGCTGAAACTCGATGCATTTGGTCTCACAAAGAGACAACTGAATTAAAATCCTTTGAAAGGTGCATGTGATAAAGGAAGAATGCTGGCTCTGGATTGTCTAAAGGTGAATAAAGGTCTTTCAATAGAGATGCAATGTGGAGAGAGATTTGGAGGACATGTTAATCAATATCAATCATCAGTCTAAGAATATCCTATCATGCATTGCTTCTTCAGGACACTATTCACAAACTGAGCATCAGATGAAAACCTATATCAGAAGTCTTTAAATTTATTTCCCATGGACAATTGTGGCATCTATAGCAGATGGTGGGGGAACCTTTAAAAGGGTTGAACCATTAAAGGGGGAACCTTTAAATGTTCCCCCAACATTGTCAGAGGAAATGTCAGAGATCCTGAAATGGGTCAGGGAGACTTATTCAGAGCTATTGGAAGGAAGCTTGTACCCTTGACACTTGTGCATAGTAAAAGTTCTTAATGAAAGGTCACTCCCTTTAATTCAAGTAATATGTTTGATGTGCTTTCAATTTCAAGTCTAATTGGAAACTTGATTAATTGTTAACAATGAGAAAGTATGTGTCAGCCTACTATTGTCATTCTACTGAATCCAATAGACATAAAATTACTTGTGCAAATTGAAAGTGTTCATACTGAAAGTCTCATGCAGTCAGGGAATCTGGGTTTACTATCGAATTTCCAACACCTAGCACAGAACCTGACATGTAGCAGATCATTAATGAATAAACAGTTGTCAAATTGAATCACAATGCATGCAATAGTTAGTCATTTCTAGGAATCTATAAAAAAACAAAGGGAGTCAGAGTGCATTGAGATTATTGAAGTTGCAGGACTTTGGGGAGTATTTCTAATCTTTCCTGTCATTTTATACTTTGATTCCAAAGACTTGAATTTAGAACTTCAGAAAATTTGAGATAAGTGGTCTAGACAGTATTGGTTCAAACATCAGAGATACTCACTGTAAGGAGAGTTATTCTTTTACAGTTAGACCAGAGCTTAGTTGTATTTCCTGAAAGTCCTGTTTTCATAAAATAAACTGTGTATGTACCTCAACTTAATGAGTGTGGCAATACTAGTGAGCAGACTTCTGGAGTTAACAGCTTTCTTAAAAATTAAGAACACAAAAAAAGACAGCCTGCAGGATATCACTGAGAAAATTTTCATTATATCTAAACAATGGGATGTCAGTGTTAATACCTGATTCCTGCTGGGTTCCATTCTTTCCCAACAAAAAGGAAACCATTTATTCACACTATAATGAAATATTCTAAGTTGTATTAATATGTTGCGGATGAGTTTTGCAAAGAAAGGTTTCTGACCCTGGAACACTACTGAACAACTTGGGAGTTGGTTATCCTGCATTTATTCTATTGCTTTCCTGGAATTCTTGATATGTTCCTAGTCTCTGAATAAAATGTTTACACAATAGAATGAAACTGAGAGAAATAAAGGAAAGTGAAAGGCTGCACTTGGTCGCATAACTAGTAATAGTATGGATGGCCCAGAATCGGAAAGTTCTGTTTTTACTTTTTTCTCCTCCGTGTGACTTTTGAACATGCTAAGTGGTAGAAAATAAAATGTTATAGGTGACAGTCATATGAAAGCAGGCTAACTATAAATGAGAATAGAATATTCTTTAACTGATATTATTTCTGCTTTTAATACTATGAATGAGAAAATGCTGAAAAGACCAGAGTCTTAAGTACTGTCATGTACAAAGATATTTTGATAAACTTTTTCATAGTTATACACTACGTGTGGACATGTAAACAGTGATGTCCTTCCTAAATGAACTTTCATGCCTGAAGAGTAATTCTTCTAGCAATGCTGCATAAATGCAATGCTGCATTAAAAAAAAAAAGAGGAAAATTAAAGTAAAGCAACTAGATCAATGCAGACCTCCTATGGTCTGCCTCCCATATTGTAAAAGGGATAAAGCATCCTTGTGAAACACCAGGACTCCTCACTTCATTTCTCTGAGATAAACAGATTAATCAGTCAACAACTAATTATTAAATTATGTATCAGAAACACAGATGCACAGCACTATACTATTCTTAGACAAGCTATGCTAATTAACATAAAAATTAAGATAAATGCCTTAATTTTTTAAAAAAATTGACCTCGCTGCTCTAACAATGTACTTTTACAGAATATTTTGGTGACTGATTTTTAGGCATGGGAATTTGAAAGTTTTTATTAAAAATTCTCTAAATATTTTAAATCCCTCTTTCCTCCTACCCATAACAGTTAACTAAAACTCAGCACTTACACAGCCTGGCCAAATATTTAGATAAAGAATGAGTTCGTAACCAGCAATACCTTAAAACGGGTTTGAGTTATTCTATACGCTATTTAAATAGTTAAACTGTCAGCCTGGGATTTTGTATATATTCCTCATTAGGTTGCCTCAAAGATCCCAGGGTAGGTATATCTGCATTTTAAAATTTCGTATTTTTCCATGGTTTATATACCCCATAAAATGCCCCAAGAACTTTATGAGGGATGTTACATTAATATGTGTTATTATAAATATGATTTAAATATCTAAAGCATTACAGAGTGATTACTGTTCAATAAGGCAGCATGCATAAAAGGGTTATCTCCACACTGTGCTTAGGATTCTACAATATAATATAATGAATTGTTCAATATAGTTTGCATGCTATTTGTCTCTGTTTCTTTCTAGACTCAAGGGAAGCTGATATGCAATCCTCTAACAAGGCGATCATAAATTGCAGAACAATAAACAGCCCTTGAGATTTTTAGATAGTATGCGGTTAGCATGCAATCCATCTTGGGAAACTTGATTTACTACCGCAAAGGAGCATCTCTGACAATGCTCAACATTGTTTTAAACTGCTGTTAAATCAATTAGTGCATTCGAGAACCCTAATGTCTCTGCCTCTCTCATAACCCAACCCAAGGACTTTGGCTGGTTATTTTATAAAGCAAAAGATTTAGGGAGCCACTGCATGGATGCACTTGGGTTCCCTGGAAAGCATTAAAGATAATCTTGCATGAAAGGAAGGATAAGCCAGCTTCCCTAAATCATCAAGATAGATATGGGCATCATTCTTGAAATTCATTTCAATTTTTGTGAATGACCCTCACTGTAGCCAAGAAGGCTAAATTAGATACAAGATAACTGTTATTCTAAAGTCAGAACTATGAGGTTCAGTATTAAAAAAGTCTTAGAGAACACACTGTTCTCTAAGTTTGTTTTTCTTTTCTTTAATGTACACATTTCCTTTTGTGTAAATAAAGTACCTTGTAACTGTATTTGTATTATAGTGGAGGGGCTCAAAACACTTAGGTAATAGAGATATTATCTAACCTTTATACATTCATTCATTTATAGAGCAGAAATAAGAATTAAAACCCTACAATCTACAAATCCATCCTAATGGAAAAGAGACAGTATCAAAAATTTCTTCGTTCGCAATAGATTATTCAACCTTTTTTCCCAGTGCATTAAATATAATAACATAAAAGCAGCTACACAAGGAGGATCATGACGTCCCCCCAATTTTTAAGGCACTTCCTCCTTATCTTCAATGGTGTTGTTTTTTTTATTTTTCCCCATTTATTTATTGAAAACAATTCTCAGACAATATCTTGTCTTTCTCCATGTCTATCGTTATAGTGTAATAGTCTTGCTTTTTCTCTATTTCACAGACCCAACGAGTTCATGTGCCCGCAGTGTTGAATCACAGATCGCGCTGAGGTGAGAGACTCCTACCAGTAACCCTCAATTACACTAGGTGTTCTTTCCTTTTAAGCCAGGTTCACTCATCTCGTGTAACTGTGTCTAATTAAAGGAATTAAAAAACAAAGCAAATCGAAATAAAGCAGTTAATCATTCCAAGTAATTGAGTTTCCTTTTGTTCTTCCTCAAACAATGTAAAGTGGTTTACCAGCTTTAAAAATAAATCAGCACCCAGTGGTGGTAATGTGCAAACAGAGCCAATGTTATCCTCAGGTCAAGGTGAAGTTTCCTTTGGCAAATCAAAACTTCATCTCATATTGTCTCTCTCTATTATTCCCTTTAGAGATGCACGTGAGTGAGTTTTCTGTAACCAATCTAAGCTTCATATTAACTCCCTTATATAACGGGAATCCCAACCAAATGAAGGGGCCATGGAAAAAAGTCTTTTTTTGTTCCTCTCCAAATAATTGAGCATATATTTAAATAGCCTGATTTATAAATTAGGTTCAGGATAGGACTCATGTTTCTAATCCATAAGAGTTGCGGACATGATTACGTATTACTTTCTTTGTACTGTTATTTCTAGGAAAAATGAGGAATAATTGACTAACTTAGAAATTACTTATATATCTTGCTTTATACTATTTTAAGATAGTATATTTGAATAATAAATTATAATGTAACTGACATGATTATTTATGTGTTTTAAAAATTTGTTACTTTTCAAGGAATTTTCTTATATGCCCCTTTATTTGATCCTCATTTCAATGCTACAAGGTAGTTTGCCAAATAATATCCTTCTTTTATGAAAGCAGAAATGGAGGCACAGAGTGGAAAATCAACCAAAGGAATGGGGAAAAAGCAATGCCAAAATAAGGTCATTTCTATATTTTAATAACTGTTGTAGTGTTTTGATTGGAAAAGAAACTTATGGTAAAAGTTAAGAGAATGTTTTGGTATTAGGTATCATATAAAAGTTATCCAAGAGCTCATTCTCACACTTTCTCTCTTTGTTCTCTTAACTATCAATGAAACTTTACATTATTACATGTTGAACTTGGCTAAATGCAGCTGTATTTAGTTTAGTAGTCCTTGATACAAGACGTGACCATTCATAGAATTGGTTTCAGTAAACCCTTTTCCCATGTTATCTTTCATGGAAACTTAATAACATCTTCCTCGAGGCCAAGCTTTTCAGTGGTTCAGAATCAAACAGGACATGCCACACAGCAGGGGTGCAATAGTTAGTAACTGTGCCATTCGTTATTATAGAAACCACTCTTGTTCTAAACATGAACTTGCCAAGAGGAGAAATGACACGGCAGAGCTTCCTTCCTGTCATTTCCTTTCTGCAATGATCTTATCCAAGAATCTTTTCTACGATTTTCTCCTTTAACCTCATTCAGATGTTTATACTAAAGCTTGCCTACATTTTTACAAGTAATCAGAGGTTTATGGGCCAGTTGGTAGGTTATTCTGGTCCATTATTAATAATATTTCCTAATGCTTTGGTCTGCCAAATGACCATTTCTTTTCTTGTTACTACATTTATCAGAAAATAAAAAACAAAGGGATGTTGAATTAAAGTCAGTTCAGTTCAAAATTTCTAAAGAAACCCCTCAGTAAGAGTGGTTGGGAGATATATTATCTCTATTAGAGTAATCTAAACACTATATACCATTAGAACAGATACTTAATAGTTAGATTTGTATAAACTCACATCTTAAAAATGCTTTACATCTATTCATTTCCAAATTGCCATTATTCAACAAGCATTTCTTGGACAATTTCTATGTGATAGCTGTTGCACATAGAAACATAAAAAAGAAACAAGATAAAGTGTCCTAATACAAGGAAGAGTATTATATTAACTATTATAAAAGATATATTACTTCAATGGAAATAACTATGCCAGGAGAGCAGAAAAAAATGTCTTGGAGAATCTACGAAGGCTTTATAGGAGAGGTGGCTTTTGAATTGGGTATTGACTGATGGGATTAAATTACAGAAAGGCTTGAATACTAAACTAAGACATCTCATTTCATTCTATAAGAGAAAAAAGTCATCAGACATTTTTAAAGGTGGAGAATAATGGGGAAAAACTTGATTCATAATTTTTAAGTCATTCTTTAATTTCTTTCTATTCTGAAACCTCCTTCAACCATTTGATATTTGGATTTCCATCTTTTTACATCCTGTAATCAAAATAATTTGATTCCTTGATCTATTGCTCAAGTAAAAACTGCAACTTAAAAAAATCAAAGTCACCTAAAAATGTTTAATAAAGCAATATCATCAAAACCATTTGAAATGAATTCCGTTCACTTTAAATAGATGGTATTTAAAAAATAACTTTAACAAACAACTTGAAGATAATAAATATATTGGTCTAAAAAGTCCTAGTCATCTTCATTTAACTCCACACAGAAACACTGTACCAAAACAGATACCTTTCTTAGGTACCTGACAATCTTCTCACAGTGAGTTACAATATTACTTCTCTCTTACTCTGAATAGATTCTGAATATATTTTAAGTTCCAACTACTGAGTCAGGAGTGGAGGATAGCATAAGCAATATGCATAACCTTGATCATCAATGACCACAATCCTCAAATGGGGATCACTCCCAAACTGAAAATTCTTAAAGACCAAATCCGTGTCCTATACATCTGTAGATCCCAAACAGTTAACTAGTATGACCAGTTACATAATTTCCTCGGATCCCATGATGATTTCATGGGGGTTATTTTGGGTATCAAATGAATTAGTGCATCTAAAACTCATAGTAAACATTTGGCAAGTATTATATTTATTGTACAAAGTAGATGTTCTATTAATATTCAATGAATGAATGATTTTTTAATTGTGAGCTCTCTCCTTTGCACTTTCCAGACTGAGAATCAATCCTTATTTTCCAAAAAACTCATTTTATAGTAAAAGGCAACTTGATCATCTCACATTTCCTTGTCTTGAAGTGCAAACATATTAGTCATTGTGGAAGTTGACTTGGCTTGAAAGTAGTTATAGTGCTTCCATGAAATCTTTTATTGTGGCTTTATCCTCATATGCTACTTCTAAATTCCATTGAGAAAATAATGAAGAGTAATATTACAGTAAAAACGACTATCTCTTCTATTCTTTATTGTATTTTTTAGAATTCTGCTTGCAGCAAGGATTTGATGCCATATGGATATGGCTGTCAGGATATGGAGCTCTGTTATGGTCTAAAACTCCCTTTTCCTCATTAAAGGCTTACAAAAGTCTAAAAATAAATCTTTTTCTCTTTCATCCTTCACTTTTTAGCAAACCTCTGGGGACAATGGCCAGCCAGCCAATTTCTCTTGGTTAGGTGGAGGAAAATAAAGTTAAAGTGTTCAGAGAAGAAAAACAAGAAGCCAGAAACTTTTGCTTACAGGATTGGGTTCAAAGCCAGGAGGAGGGCACGAAGTTGTTAATGAGCTTTAGAAGGTAATGTTTTACATTATGATTTAGTACAGGAGGAATTTCCACCCTTGAAGTCCAGCAGTTATAAGATATCTGCTCATAGCCAACTGTACTATTGCTGCTTTATAAGGAATTGGAAGAGCATCAAATCAATAGGCAAGAAGTGATGAAGACTGGCAGATCTTACCTTTGTGCTAGGCTCAGCATGTACAGAAAAAGTATAATTCCTTTGTAGAGTAGCCCTCTTTATTGTTTTGATTTCATGAACTTTAAAACCCTTGTCCCAAGTACCTTTTAACTTGCCCTGCCAGCGTACCTAAAAACCTCATGGTACTTATTCTACCTTTATTATGATGGATAGGTAATCTTGGAAGAGTACCAGATAAAACCATTTGGAACCACCACATATTAAAACCAGTTAATTAGTTTAGCTCAGTTTCCCAGAAGGATCCTAAGGGACTGAGACTTTGAAGTGGGAATTTTTAATGGGGAGAGAACTTATTGAAGAAGATAAGAGCAAAATCTCGATCTGATCTCTAAGAGGGAATGTGACACAGAAAGGGCGATTGAAAACCAACTTCACCACTTCATCAAATTGCCCAGAGATGCCTCTACTCTCTGGCTTACTGTCAGGAACAAAGGTAGAGAAGGACTGTATCAGTGTCTCAGGATTATGACTTGGAGCATTTGATGGACAGCAAATGAATCATGGGATTTCTATGGGATGGCTCATGTTGTTATCCAGATAAAAAGGCTGAATTCTAAAACATAATACTGAATGTCATTCTTTTAATACATTATTAAGTTAAGGTCATCTTTTGCTTTCGCCTCAATTTTTTTTTCCATATAATCAAACATTGTGTTGAATGTTCTAGGAAAAACAGACCTAATTTCAACATAAATCCAGTGTCACTTGAAATTTTCAATACTGCCTCGTGCACGTATTCTTATTCCAAGTCCTGAGATGTCTTGATTACTTTTTAATTTAAAAGAGTCAAAAAATTCCTTATGTGATTAATTCCTTGCTCAATTTACATTAGGCTACAGTAATTTAGATAAAGCAAATATTGTTATTTTAGCAGTAATACAGAGTCTAACCATAGAAGATTCAAAACTTACATCCTCCTGAACCAAATTATATGAAATAAAAAGTAGTTTGAAGTCATACTTGAGAATTATTGTGAGTTAAACCAAATAATACATCTGTATGCAGTTTTGAATAGTCTGTTCTCAAGGATTCCAGGAAATTCTTTTTCCTGACACTTTTCCCTTTAAAAACCCATAGAGTTATGATCTTAAGGGAAAGTATATTTCTATATTTCCCCCTACATATATATATATTTTTCCAAAATACCTACTGCTTGGTCTGATATAACTGGTATTGGGAGAGGATTCTGATCCCTGGATAGATGTGGAAAATGATTTGCTATTTTGTTAAACTTGAAATACTTCTGTTTTCATTCTTTCTTTCAGACTGTTTGGTCTTTAAACTATATTAGATATCTTGTCAGATTTAATATTTTAGAAGATGCATTTGCCCCCTCCCAATTTTAAACTAACATGGATCTATTTATTCAAGGGAATTTTACTGAACACAGGAGTTGTAATGAATGCTTATAAAACAGCATTATGAAATAAGAGAAGGGACATTAAATTGTTAACTTTATTGACTGATTATATACAGCATTCTAAGCTTACTGAGAGAGAAGCACTGAGGTGCTAAGTTCATCGCAGGGCAATTCACAGAAATTTCATGCAATGTGAACTTGGCTTTCAACCCAGAGTTAAAGGGCTTTAGAAATCATATATTCCATCTCACACCTAAATCATAAAAGACATAAATGTATACATTTGCAAAAGAATAAATAAGCAATAATTTTAAATTAAGGCTGATATTTTATTTTAAATTTATTGTTTTAGATCTCAGGAAAGTGTTATATTATTCGCAAACATAAAATACAGTTATCTATACTCACCACTTTATGGATTCTTTTATAAAGACCTATTGTAATCTTTTCTACTAATTATCAAAATGGTTATTCAGTTTCCCTGTTCGTGAGAAAGAAGTTGATAACATATTTATAAAAAAATCAGACTTGCAGAAACCAAACAACATGCCAAAATCTTATACACTGATGCAAAACTATGGGCCCAGGAGGATTTTAGCAACATAGGATATGAGTTATTTGAAAATAATAAGATTCTTTGCCCAGATAAGCAGCTTGAAATTCTGTTGCAAAGACAAAACCTATTCCTGAAATATTGAGATAAGCTGTTCAGGGTTAAGTTAAGGACTTTCATTCATGTATGGAATGGAAATTTTGCATTCCAAAAAGAAACATCATATTGCAGACTGTTCTAATCCTCTTTTGCTCTATTTTATATCATGGCATATACCTGACTGTTTTATACTTTCATACATTTTTTTTTTCTCTTCCCAAAGCTTTTTGCACTTTACACATTTGTGGGGTTTGCATTCTCCCTCCCCCTTTCTCCCCTTTAGATATGTGCGGTATCTGCAGATGCAGCCCACAAGCACTCGCTCTATGAACATCTACTGATAGACAAGGGCAGAGATTGATCGCTGCGCGGTAACAGTGCTGGAAGTGGCCGCCAGTTGTGAAGAAGAATAACAACTGGCAGCCGTTCTGATTGGTGCTGGCACCGAGTCTTTCTTAGGAGATCCAAATGCCTTGAGAACCAAATGTTCCTGGGATTCAGGCTTTCTGCAGCCAACAAAGCTTAGGTCAAAAAGCTAATTGGCTACTTGAAACTTTGCTTAAATATCTGCAAGAGGAACAAAAAGGGTTGTTTCTGTTAACGGACATGATGCATAAACTTAGGAGCGATGGCTAAACAGATAGATGATAAAAAGCCAAATGCTTCTATGAAACAGTTTTTTTTTTCCCAAGGTAAGGGAAGAAAGGTATTTGAAATAACAATGCAAAATTCATTTTCTATAGACATTTACATTAAACCATTGTTTCTTACATTCACTACGTAATTTATCTGTGGTGCTATAATGTATTCTCCATCGTAATTGTTCAAAGCTGAATAGATCTAGAGAAAGAAAGAAGGAAAGAAAAAGCGAAAGAAAGCAAACCCTTTTCAGAGGAAAGTTTGGTGTGATTCAAATGCAATGGCAACTCCACACCAAAAAAACAAGATGTTCTAAAACTTCTATATCATTGTCTAACAGGAAACATTGGCCTTCCCTCTCCTTTGCCCCTCACTCAAATGCCATGGCCGCTGTAGGGTGCGGCATAAAGCGTGTTGAAACAGTACTGTGGCATTCTGATTACACTTTTACAAAGAAATCTTCCTAAACACCCTTTCACTGGTGGACAGTTCAATAAGAGACACAACTGGGGAGACACAACCTCCTGGATACCCTTATTAATGAACATGCAGTCAGCACTGACCTCTGTGAAGCGCTGCGCTGGGTTCCACACAGGGCAGTTCACAGACATGCTCCCTGCTGCTCTTTAAAGTTTACAATTGAAAACAGATGACAATAGGCTGAGAAAATGGATAAAAAGCTACTGTAAGATTATATGCTGAAATTAAAACGCAAAGGAAACAAGAGAGGAAAAAAATGGGGTTATAATGTGCGGTAAGCTAGGATATAAAGAGTTACACTATGCCGTTAATTGAGAAGGACCTTCATTTTTATTTAATGAGAAAAAAATCTGATCATGAAGGTAGAGCATAAAGAGGTTTAGGTAAAGGCATCAGATGAGTGATGTGCTGGCACACTTGGGGAAGGAGGGTGCAGCAGATGTGGGATCAGAGACTCACAATGACAAGCATTGTATGAAGGGTGTAGTCGGCAAAGTGACATTGGCTAAGTAGCTGGTGTGGCCTAGAGCCCAGAGATCTGTCATATCCTGTAGCTGGATGCTATTTGATACAAGATTAAAGTTCAATCTTGATTTGCTTGTTCCAGAGTTTTATTATACCATAACATGAATTTTATTGTACCATAACATATGCTATACATATCTGTAGCATATGTTTATTTCTTACTTTGAAGCTAGAATGCCTGGTGATGATTTGCCATTCTGCCTCGGGATGGCATAGGTAAGAGAGAAAAGTAGCTCCTGGGTGGATGCTCTGAACTAAATTTCAACACCTTCTTTGACAAAGTTTGAGTGGTAGGTCATGGCATCTAAGAGATGCCTGGAGTGAGAATGAAAGCACATAATAACGGCGATAGGGAAGAAGGTGAAATGTTACTCATTTTTCTTCTATTTCCACTTTTATAATTAGAGTTAACAATTTGTGGTTTTAATTAATGCTTTGTTTCTATGTATGAATATAAGAAAGTATCTCATGAACTCATTTCTATTTATTTTCAATGTTAAATGCTTTACGCTAATTTGGATTTTTATTTTAAAAGGTGACCTCTTACTCAGGTAACCCATTCTGTTAACCCAACCATTATGAATATTATCCAGCCTATCTTACAATAGTACAAGTTTGACCAGTAATGCAGCACATTTAAATAAACAAAACCCAAATGCGTAATTGGTGGGAAGCAATCTGCCCTATTAATTCTGCCCTAGGCCCCTTAAAAATACGTGCCATACAGTCTAAATGTTCTTAAAAATCCCTGAGATCATATGAATGTTGAAGTGGTCCAGACAAGAACTGAATCTGGGACTCTGAAGAAAGGTGAAAAGAATTGACACTATTTCACCTGGGACAGAGAAAATTAAAGTCAACTTCAAAGACAGCTTATATCTAATCAAGAAAAATGTAATGGACTGGTATAAATAAACACTTCAGTTAGACTAAAGAGAGAATTCTTAAAATAGAAATGTACTACTGAGAAGATTTTTGGAGTTGTAAGAATGTAGATCTTTACTACCGGAATGCTTCAACTAGTCTAATGTAGAAATTCACCTGTCTAGGGAAGCAAGGGTTTGATTCAGACAGTCTTTTCCAAGCCTGTCATTTGATGTTACTTCCTTACCTAAGGCTACCTACAAGATGACTTGAAAGATGTGCTGCTGTAATCTTTATTAGTGAACTAGCATTGATTCTCATAAGGAACCAGGAGGGGGGAAATGTCATCTTCTTTTGACTCAAATCTGATATTATCTCTTTTTTTTTTTACCACAAATTCTGATTCACTCTCTTTTTATCAGAATTTTCTTGGAAAAATCCAAGGATAATAAAGAACTGTGCCTTTGGTTCACTACTCATCTATTTTCTCATTATTGTGCTTCTTCCACTTGGTTAGTAGAGGTTTTTTTTTTATCAATATAAACAGGCAGGACCTTTTTTAAAAAAAGATTTCCATTTTCATAGTGTCATTACTGACGCTGGCAGCTGCCTAACGGTCATGTGAAATATATAATTGCCTGAGGAAGAACATTCTATGACCGATTCTTTCTCTTTTATATTAAAAAGAAGTTAGACAGGCTTGCTAAGCCCCAGGCTTCTGAACTTTATGTCAGTTCAGGAATTCTTTTACTTTCCAAATATTGTATTCATGTATTTTTCTACATATATCAAAGTGATTTCCTCTGGAATAACTTTAGTAATATATTTCTTCCCTGCTTTATCCAAGGGATTGCTTTCCACAGTTGTTCTAGGTATTTCTCTGTAACGCCTTTCACTTCTCTAAGACAGAAATCATTCATGACCTTACTTAAAATAGCTCTAGTAAAGTCCGAGTTTCAAATATTATCAAATATACTTTCCAAATTTTGAGGCTGAATGTAATGTAGGATTTTAATTTTTAAGGTTAAAAAAAGTGCAATAATATACTTTTGGGGGGTGTTGACGCTTTGATTATTTTCTCACTGCTTGGTAGAAAGAGCTGTCCTTCAAAGCACATCCCCATCTTCATTAACCTTCCCTCACATCTTCACTCTGGACCCCCTTTAGCTTATCAAAAATTCTCATTCAGTACTAAAAAGAAAATACTTGAATTTAATATGAAGCCATTCTTACTTTATTCTCAAGGATATATCATTCTGATTCCTTTAACATTTTCTAATTGCTCATTTTAACATTCCTGATCATTTTTGTTATGCTTTTTTGGGAACTCAGCAAGTTATCCATAAATATGAAATTCCTTTTTGTTTGCACACTGGTAGGGGAAAGATGATAATATGTCACTGTAGAGAATGATTCCCTAAGGAATCAGATCTCACAGGGAGTTAGAGAATTGAGGGCTGAGGAATTAATATAGGATGTTCAATTTATATCAGACTTCATCTCAATTGTAGATTTCAGGTAACTGTCATTTTGAGTTACCTTTTTAATGTGCTGGTACATTTTTCCTAGCCACAGCAGACTGAGTAAAAGTGGGATAGATAGGAGTGTTTTTTCTGGCTCTTTCTTACCCTCCTCCAGTTGTTTCATGTCTTCAAGTCCTTGCACTGTACCCTCTCTCATTTACTTCTTGGAGTCCCTGGGAAATGTCTCCTGTATACTCATGAACAAATACACCCGGCTACGCTTCATTTTCTCTCCTACTTACCAAAAGATGTAAATCTGCATATTGTCACTCCTGCTGTTGCTGTTTCCTGTTATTAAGGAAAATGAGACCTCTTCAGAGTATAGTGGCTGCTAAACACTGTCCAGCCTTTGATACCACACTGGCATTCTTAGGGTCCTTGGCAAGGTCATGGCACTGCCACCAGGGCCAGTGCCTTCCCTGGCCTCCTCAGTGCTCTACCCGAGCTCGTGCTGGCTCCAGAATTTCTGTGTAGGAAGCACAAGAGAACAGGCAGTCTGGGAGAAGAGGGAGCTCAGGCTCTTGTTCTGAGGCATTGTTTGTATCGTTTATTTAGATTGCCTGTTTCCTTGCTGCCTTTTGGGGATGAAGGAAGGATGAATATGAGGCTGGAGGGAAGCAAAGGAGCTCTGCTGTCTTCATCTGAGTGAGGTTTGGACTGGGATGAAACTGCAGGACAAATTCAGGCCTACAGTCAACTCCAAGGCAGCTTTTTCAGATTTTGAGATTAGTCCCAGGTGGAAAGTCATTCCTGAGCTTATTTATTACTTACATTTAGGTATGTGTGGAGAAAGTGAATAGCCTTGAGTGACTCCCAGAAGTAAATGGGAGATGGTAAAGAGCAGGGCCTTGAAGAAACTTACTATATCCCCAGAAGCTCCTGGTGGTAAAAGGAAATGGGGACACAGGAGTCAGCCCTGACACACTCACTGGCAAATTCCTCCTGGCAATGACGTGTAGTTGTCCCCCAGCAGTCATCCTAGTAAATATTTCTGTCTTCAGCTCTCACCCTCTTTTATTTCACATCCAGTTGAAAGGATGGTAGAAGTGGAACCAGATGACTTAGCACTGATGGCAGCCTGAGGCACTCAATTTGAAAAGAAATATCTCTCAGACGTGGCTGGACAAACTGGAGAGTCACGTGATGACTGCCCTTATCTATTGGGGACTGATGAGACGCACTGAAAGCATGGACCATGCACAGGTATTGATAAGCTGATAGTGCAGTGGCTTTGTTCTCTCTAAGATATTGTCAATCAAGGGGAAACATGACCCAGGAGACAGAGAATAGGAGAGGTACTTAAAGGGGCTCTGAGGACCAATTTTGCTTTTTAAAATACTTTTTTATTCATTTTTGTTTTGTTCTTCATCATTTAGCCTCCAATTTCATTTTTTTCTTTCAAATATTTTTTATCAAAGTTACTGTTGACATATTCAAGTTACTTTTTTTTCCCAAGCATTTATAGTTTGATTTTCCCTAGAATAAAATTTTATGTTTTTACAATTATAGTATTTGCTTTTTGTTGATTTTTATCCTCCTGTTCTTAAAACGTTAACTACTTTTCTCTTAGCTTTATGTCATTAACTTACCTTTCTGAGTTTTATTTTCTGGCATCAACTTTGTTTCAATCATCCTGATTTTTTTACCTGGTTTATTCCTTTTTCACTTAGATACTTATCTTCTTTTTTGACATTATTTTTTACATCTGCTTTACTGAAGTCAGGAAGGAGATATAGTCATGGAGGCAAAGAGAAAAGTCACCAAATATAGAAAGAACTTGAACACAGCCGTGCTTCTGTGCTCCCTTAACAGTACCCCAAATCCCTTTTAATATTAAAGCTGCTAAAACTTTAACTTGAGTGACTCAGGAGACCAGCAAGTTTCAAATTTCCTCCCAGGATAATGCTAATGTAACCTGCACTAACAGTACATTTGAACTGCTGGAATAGTGTTGTTTTCTCAGTACTCTTATGAAGGGAAACATTATTTAAAATCCATGGTCTCTGCCATATATAATTGTAGACGTTGGGCAAATCTCCAGGACAGAGCTGGGCAAAGCTACACAAAACAGAGGGAGGTAAGGAAGCGATTTCTTTCAGGCAAACAAATCAATAAAATACCCTTCGTTTGACTTATATAAGATATAAGACACTCAGAAGAAAGGTGACACTGGTCTGCTTTCTTGATGGGACCCTCACAAGGAGTTATTAAGGTAGACAAAAGCTAATACATTTTGATTTTTTGGCTATAGAAATCCTACTGAGGAAGAAAAAGGATCTGCCCTTCCTAAAGAAGAGGCTTACATTGCTTTGCTCTCAAGTTCTGAATGTTTTCAGGTTTATTTGCACTTCATGAAAAATAAACCCTCAAGGAGGGAGATTTAAAAGAGGTGGAAATGCCCCGAGGAAGAGGAAAGGGTTTACTCTTCTAGCCCAGGAAATGGCAAGGGTTGAAGATATCTCCATGGGTGATGGCGATCCATGTCTCACATGCTGTGAACTTTCTGAATGAGATGTGAAATGCTTGGGGAAAATGTCTCTACCTGTTAGGACCCCGAGAACAGCAGCAACTGATCACTCAAGCCTGTGTTCAAAATCCAAGTGAGACCAGAAAGTCATTTTCATAGGCTTGAATATTATGGATTTGTACAATATGTTGTGTCACATTTAAAAAGAATATCTTGATTTTTCTTCATGGCCTAATTTTTCTTCATTAATCATATTTAATGATAATCATACAAACTGAATTTCCTCAATTTTCTCTTAATTGTGTGAGAAAATTATTCATTTACTGGTGTCGGCAACATTCCTCTCCACATTCAAACTGCATCAGGATCTTATTCTAGATCTTCAGGTTTTTACCTAATCCATATCCAGACCCATTCTCCGGAAGGAAAAAAAAAAAAGCATTGCATCTCAGGTTATGAAAGCATTACATTTAACAACAAAAATTTGTAGCAAGCTAAAAGTCTAACATTGGGAGAGTGAGTTGAAATTATGGAACATCAACATTATGGACTATTTATGGCCAAAGTATGATTCCACACTGTGTAGTAAAAGGAGATATTACTATCAGAGTAAAAAGAAACATGCAAAACTTCATGTATGCTATATAAAAATAGAGATGAATATTTTAAGAGAATTCATATTTAAGCGCATATACATTTATACATTTTAATAGAATACATAAAAATATTTTATGAGAATACATATAAATCAACTTTCAGTTCTTACTGGAAAAAGATGGCTGATTCATGTATTTAAAAATTGTGTTGTCACAATTGAAAATTGTTTATGTATTATATTTTTAAAGAATCTTTTGACAAGAACTTTTGTTTTCGTTGGGAACTCTTTTTTCCACAATTCCTCTTATTCTGTAGTAATAATGAAAATTAACCTTTTCATCTGGTAAGCATTTTATTTATTTGTAAATACTTACAGAATAAAATACAAAATTATATGCTGAAATTAAACGCAAAGGAAACAGAGAGGAAAAAATAGAGTTATAATGTGTGGTAAGTTAGAATATAAAGAGTGACGCTATGCCATTAATTGAGAAGGACCTTCATTTTTATTTAATGAGAAAAAAATCTGATCATGAAGGTAGAGCTTAAAGAGTTTTAGGTAAAGGTATCAGATGAGTGATGTATGGGCAATCTTGGGGAAGGAGGGTGTAGCAAATGTGGAATCAGAGACTCACAATGTATACAAAGGGCATATTTAAATAAAATATTTACAAAATAAAATAAATTAAATTAAAATGAAGGAAGAACTAGGCTAGACCTGGATATCCCTTTATAGTAGTTGGAGAGGAAAAATGGAAAAAGATTAATGATTCAGTTCTCAAAATAATTTTGGGTCATTAGAGATGATGAGTTTCTAATAGAAAATGAGTTAGAAACTTGCTGAAATGATTAGTAAATAATATACATCACTAAGAAGAAAACTGACCTCAGCATGAAGGAGTAAGACACAAAGAAAGATGGTGAGAAAGGAAATAGGATTGATTGGTAAATAGAAACAATACATTGGCCTCTTTTTGATCCTGTAAGTATGACAGGAATATTCCTGCTTTCAAGACTTTGTATTTGCTTTTCCCTCTGCCTACAGATGTTTTCCTTTTTGCTCACAACTTGGCCTCATCTTCAAGTTTTTGATAATGGTGTGTTCTAGTTTGCTAGTTACCAGAATGCAATATACCAGTAATGGAATGGCTTTTAAAAAGGGGAGTTTAATAAATTGCTAGTTTACAGTTTCAAGGCCAAGAAAATGTCCCAATTACAAGTCTATATACAAGACCAATCAAAGGCATCCATCCAGGGAATGATACCTTGGTTCAAGAAGGCCGATGAAGTTCAGGGTTTCTCTCTCAAGTAAGAAGGCACATGGCGAACACAGCCAGGGCTTCTGTCTCAGCTGGAAGGGCACATGGCAAACACAGCATCACCTGCTAGCTTCCTCTCCTGGCTTCTGGTTTCATGAAGCTCCCAGGAGGCATTTTCCTTCTTCATTTTCAAAGGTCGCTGGCTCATGGATTCTCTGCTTCGTGGTACTGCAGCATTCTCTGTTCTCTCCAAATCTCCTTCATTCTCCAAAATGTTTCCTGTTTTATAGGACTCCAGAAACTTATTAAGACCCACCCAAATGGGTGGAGACATGTACTCACCTAATCCAGTTTAACAACCACTCTTGATTAAATCACATCTCCAGGGAAATGATGTGAGTACAGTTTCAAACATACAGTATTGAATAGGGATTATTCTGCCTTTACAAAATGAGATTTTGATTAAAACATGGCTTTTCTATGGTCCATACATCCTTTCAAACCAGCATATGGTATCTTTTCAAAATTTCAAACTTCTTGCCAAACAGCATTCCCTCTGTCTTCGATCTACCTCCTGTCTTCCTGTATTATTTTTCATTTCATTTACATTCTAGTATACTCTATATATTACTCATTTATTTAATTCATGGAATATTTGACTTCCATGAGGCAGGAAGTTTTGACTTTTTCTTTTAAAAATCTTCTTGTTTAGTGCTGACTTCTCAGTGCCTGGGAACAGTCACCTGGTACATAATAAGAGTTATTAAAAATGAATGAATAATTCAAAATTAAATGCACATTCAGACAGTTTTCTTATTTGAGAAAAGCTTGGGGTTGCTTTAGTTCCAGATACAAAATATAAATTTAACTATTGTTAAAAATTAAAGGATATGCTAATTCCATTTATTTGAAATCAGTGAGCTCAAACAATTCTTGTTCTTTTGTGTCTGATTATTTCACTCAATATGATATCTTGAAGGTTCATCCATGTTGTCTCATGTATCAGTACTTTGTTCAGTTTTATGGCTGAATAATATTCCATTGTATTTATATATGCCACATTTAATTTACCCGTTCATCAGTTACGAACACTTGGATTGCTTCCATCATTTGGCAATTGGGAATAATGCCAATATGAACATTAACGTGCCAATGTCTGTTCAAGTCCCTGCTTTCAGAATCTAGAATATAGGTTACCAGGGGATAGGGAGTGGGAAGTTAAGACTTAAAATATACAAGGTTCTTATTTGGGATGATGGTAATATTGTGATTATGGATGGTGGTCATTATAGCAAAACATTGTGAATGTAATTAACAGCACTGAAATATATAATTGAATGTGATTAAAAGGGGAGGTGTTAGATTATATATATGGAAACATAAAAAAGAATCCATGGAGTTATACTGCATGGTGAAACCTAAGTTAAACCATGGACTAATAGTACAAGTATAAAAATTACCATCAGCAAGCGTAACAAATGTTGCACAGAAATGAGAGGTGTTAATAATAGGGTGGTATATCAGTCCCCTGTACTTTATGCATCATTACTCTGTAAACCTACAACTTCTATAATAAATAAAAAAATTAAAGAATAATTGCTAAAAGAATAGAAGCAGTAAAGAACATGCAAACCAGTGCATAAAAAATATATATCACAGGCATCTAGATCAATTCAACAGAAAACAAGAAGGAAGAAAAGAAAAATAACAGGAAATTGGTAAGTAAAAATAGAAAATAACAATATTGAGTTGAGTTCAAATTAATCATACTTTATGCTAAATATAAACAAGTTAAAGTGATTTATTAAATGTCAAAATCACTCATTTGGTTAATAAAAATGACGAAAAGATAAAACCTACTGCTTTCAAGAGATGAACCTTTTAAAATGTTAGAGAAACATTGAAAATAAAAAAAATTGACAAGGCATAATATGAAAATACTAACAAAATAATGGTGGTTTAGCAAAATTAATATCAGAAAAATTAGAATTCAAGATGAAAATATTTAAAAGATACTGTGCTTGTTTGAAACTGTTATGTACTCCAGAAAAGCCATGTTCTTTTAATCCAATCTTGTGGGGCCAGACCTATTGTAGGGTCGGACCTTTTGATTTCGTTGTTTCCATGGAGGTGTGACACACCCAATTGTGGGTGGGGCCTTTTGATTAGACTAGACTCTGTCTATTCAAGGTGTGTCTTTATCTGCTTATTGGAGTCCTTTAAGAGAAGGATATTTTGAATATGATACAGACATTTAGAGATGGAGAAGGAAGATGTCCCAGGAGATGCCAGAAGCTGAAAGAGCCATTTGAAACCAGAAGGCGGGAGAGAAGGCCAACAGACGTTGCCATGTAACTCCCCATGTGACATGATCGGACATGATCTGGACATGATAGGCTTTCTTTTTCTATTAATTTATTTTTTAATATTTTTACTGAGAAATCTTTATGCACATACAGTCTATACATGGTGTATACTCAGTGGCTCACAAAAGCATCACATAGTTGTGCATTCATCACCATGATCATTTTTAGAATATTTGCAACACTCCAGAAAAAGAAATAAAAAGAAAAAAAGAAAAAGTTCATATATCCTTACCTTTACCTCCCCTCTCCTCCCTCTCATTGACTACTAGTATTTCCATCTACTCAATTTATTTTATCCTTTATCTCCCCATTATTTATTTATTTTTTTACTTATCTGCCCATACCCTGGATAAAAAGAACATCAGGCACAAGGTTTCACAATCACACAGTCATATTGTAAAAGTTATATCTTTATATAATTGTCTTCAAGAACTAAGGCTATTGGAATACAGCTCAAAAGTTGCAGATACTTTCCTCCAGCCACTCCAATACACCATAAACTAAAACGGATATCTGTATAATGCACAGTAATAACCTCTAGGTTAACCTCTTAACTCTGTTTGAAACCTATCAGCCACTGAAACTTTATTTTGTTTCATTTCTCTCTGCAGTTTTTTGGTCAAGAAGGCTTTCTCAATCCCATTATGCCAGGTCCCAGCTCATCTGGGAGTTCTGTCACACATTGCCAGGGTGATTTACACTCCTGGGAGTCATGTCCCACTTACGGGTAAGGGCAATGAATTCACCTCCCGAGTTGGCTTAGAAAGAGTGAATTGGCCTTTCTTTAATGAAGATGTCCTTTTGTTGATGCCTTAATTTTTACATTTTCATGGCCTTAGAACTGTAAATTTGTAACCTAAAAAATCCCCTTTATAAAAGCCAATTCATCTCTGGTCTATTGCATTCTAACAGCTTTAGCAAACCAAAACTGATTTTGGCACCAGAGAGGGTGCTATGATTTGAAAATATAACAAAAATTGATAAGGGGGAGGTTCTGGAAGACTTGGGATATGCTTGATAGGAAAAGCTTGAATTTCTTTGAACAGACTATATTGGTAGAAATGTGGACTCTAAAGATACTTCTGATGAAGAATTAGACAAAAATGAGTAATGTGTCATTGCAAACTGGAAGAAAGGTGACCCTTATTTTAAAGTGGCAGAGAATTTGGCAAAATTGAGTCCTGGTGTTGGATGGAAGGTAGAATTTGAAGGCATTGAGCTTGTATACTAGCCAAAAAGATTTCCAGAGTAAAACGAGAAAATGCAGCCTGGTTTCTCCTTGCAACTTATAGTAAAATGCAGCAGGACAGGGGTAGGCAGAAAACTGAATTCTTGAGTACAAAGAGACCAGAAATTGGATGACTGGAAAATTCTGGTCTTCCATAACTTGAGATTCCAGAGGCTGGTGCCCCACATGCGTATTTACCCAAACAGGGAAAAAGTCAGCCATTTCATCAAAAACCAAGATTGGAGATGGAGCTATCCAGAAAGGATTTGTGGAAAGTCCTATTGTCTGATGGATTTGGTCCCTATATACTGCATGGAAAAGTGACAAGTATGTTGTGGGGTCTGTATAAACAGAACCATTTCCAATCTTGACTAAAAGGGACAGAAAAGGCACACATTGAAGGAAAAATTACTTCAGAGGCTGAACCATAGAAGCTAAGGACTGGAGTCAGGAAATCTCTGGCCAGTATTGCAGAGATAGCCGAGAGTCTAGATGCCACCCAGATGCTTGAGGTGGGTGGGACTGAGAACAAGGCTGTCTCCCCAATGTTCCCCAATGCTGCAATCCTCATCCCAGTGTTTGGAGAGAACAGGGCCACTATATAAGCCCTTGGAAAAGGTAGGACTGCAACTCTCTCAAGCCCTGAGAATGGATCATCATTCTATAGATGCTTCTCAGACCTTAAAATGTAATGGTGTTTGCCCTGAAATTGTTCAGAACTGTTGGATTTGGTGACTCCTGTTTTCCTTACAGTTTCTTCCTATGGCATTGGGAATGTTTATCTTACGATATTCAGTCCCTCCTTTGAATATTGGCAGCAGATAACTTGATCTGAGTTTCACTGGTCCACAGCCAGAGAAGAATTTTGCCTTAGGACAAACCATGCCTGTAGAGGATTTTGAAGAGATTTTGTACTGATTTTACTTGGTATTATACTTTTTATTGTTATTGAAATGGTCTAAGCCTTTTTGTGATATTATGTCGGAATGAATATTTTGTATATGGAAAAAACATGTCTTTTTGGAGTCCAGAGTGTGGAATGTGCTGGCTTGAAACTGATATGTACCCTAGAAAAGCCATGTTCTTCTAACCCAATCTTGTGGTGGCAGACTTATTGTTGGGTGGAACCTTTTGATTAGGTTGTTTCCATGTGACCCACCCAACTGTGGGTGGGACTTTTGATTAGATAGTGATGTGACCCTGCCTATTCAAGAAGAGTCTTAATCTGTTTAGTGGCATCCTTTAAGAAAGAGTCACTTTGGAGTAGATACAGATGTTTGGAGATACAGAGAGAAGATAGCCCAGGAGATGCTAGAAGCTGAGCATGCCATCTGAAACCAGAAGCCAGGAGAAAAGGCCAGCAAGACATTACCATGTGCCTTCCCATGTGATAGAGAAACCCTGGACCAATCTTTTCTTGAATAAAAGTATCCTCACGATGATGCCTTAATTTGGACATTTTCACGACCTTACAACTGTAGATTTGTAATCTAATAAATCCCCTTTATAAAAGCCAATTCATTTCTGGTATACTGCATTCTGGAAGCTTTAGCAAACCGAAACAGGTGCAATCTATAAAAAAGCTGCACAAATCATGAACTTGAATGAACCAAATGACACATCTTTTAAAAATGTGGGAAACAAATATTTAAATTTAAAAAAATAAAAATTTATTTGTATTCCAAAATAAAAGTGAAAGTTTTAATTCGTTATTAGAAGCTGATTAATGAGAGAATAAGGAAGAAAGAATATAGATTTAGATAACACAATAAATAGCAAGCTTGATTTATTAGGCATAAATGTACATATGAAGTTAAATAAGGGCATGGATATTGGCACCTAAAAATTAGAAAATGCGTATTATTTTTCAACTCACTAAAATAATTTACAAATACTGTTCAAGAATTAGCCAAAAAGACTTAACAAATTTCAGAGAGTCAGTACTGTAGAAACTCATTCAATAATTCAATAATTCTCCCCATTTGGGAACTAAAAAAACATATTTACAATAATTTATGAATTAGAAAGAAAACAAAATAGGAATTATAAACCATTTGTAACTGAATGACCATGGAAATACTATATATCAAACTTGTTAATATCTAAAAATAATTAAATATAAAGAATTCAACTCAAGAAACCACCAAAAGGAAGATAAAGTAAACACAAATAAAGAGGAAGGAAATAAATAGAAGTACAAAAGAAATAATGAAATAGAATACAAATCCAAAATGATAGTTAAAAAATCCAAAAGATCATTCTTTAAAAATACTAAGTAGAGGAACACCTAGAAAAATTAACCAAGAGAAGAAAGTCAAAATAATATTAGGGATGGAAACGGGGAGATAACTACAGAGGGTGTAGAGATTTGAAAAACCATGAGATTATTGTAAGCAGATATATTTAGTAAAAATTTAGAAGTCTAGATAAAATGAGAATAAAAGTCACAGAGATTATGTAAAATAATTTTAAAAGTGGCCCATGAAGGCACAGGAAACTTGAATGGACTGATTACAGTAAGAGAAAGTAAAATAGCAGAAAAGATAATCTACAGCAAAAGATACCAAGCAGAGGTAATTTTATAGATGAAGTTTGGTAAACCATCCATAAACAAATAATCTCTGTTTTTTATAAACAGTTTCAGAATAAGCAAAATGTTGCCAAACTATGCAACTAACTTCATGAGATTATCATTTTTTTAATACAAAACTAGACATGAACTTCACAGAACAATAAACTAGAAAATAATTTCATTTCTGGAGAAAGTTGTAAAATCACATATGTTAAATTAATACAGCAAGTCATTACAAGAATAATACATCATGAGCAATGAGCAAATTTGGTTTATCACTGAAATGTAAAGATTGCTTAGTATCAGAAACCCTATCATTGTAAAGCATGGCAATCACTTATTAACAGATTTCAGGTCAAGGAACATATTGGGGTAAAGAATTTATCTTGAACTAAATGAAAATTTCCCATGTCATCTTGGAACAGGAAATGTGATCCTCCCACTTTCTGGGGCCTATACCTCACAGTGTGAAAATAACAGAGGCACTGCTGGTGGGAGGAGAGCTGACTCCTGCCACGTAAAAATCTGTCAGTGGCAATGTATGGGTTCTGGGTTTCGCTTTGAAAAGAATTTTAAAAGGAGACAGCTTAAAACAAGTATATGCTATCTGATGCATTATACATTTTATCAAGTCTTCGGTTAAACCTTGTTTACATTCCCCATTTGATCTGAGTTGCATTATGAGAAATGGGAACGTCAGTATTTCTCCATGGCTCCAGTGGGGCATCACCAGGGAAGGAGAGTGGGGTCCATCAGAACACCCATCCATGAAAGTCAGCCATGGAGGCAGGGGCCAAAGCTGACACTGAAACAAAAAGCGTGGAATGGAATAAACTGAGGGGAACAGTTTGAGGGTGATGATTTTAACAAGCACATCAATGGGGAACTATAGCTACATGACTTGTGCATAAAAAGGAAGAGTAATTTCATTCTTCAGCTACCATTTGAAAGTCCAGGCGATATGAATTTTGCATCTCCTCCTAAACTCTAATATATCTTAAGGCTTTTTTTTAGAATTCCTCTTTTTTTCACCTATTCTTTATTTTTTTGGTTGTTTCCATTTGGTAGTATTATAATCAAATAATATTTCTATTCTCTGACAATAATATCTATTGAGTTTTAGATAATACATAATATCCATAATTACATTTAATTCTCATACAACAGGCAGGTATTACTTTCTACATTATAGAGCTGAGAACCCTGAAATTAAGATTAAGGGATGTGCTAAGGAGAGCCATGAAGCACTGTTTTTTGGATCTGAAACCTATGCCTTTAGTCACTAAGCTATATTGCCTATTTCCTGTCTTTTCTATCTTAAAAATTCCAAATAATAGCTTTCTCATTCACCATTACTCCCAGCTCTCCTTAGCAATGCTTCATTATTATCAAATTTAAAAGTTTTGTCTTCATGAGGGCTGCAAAATGGGTGTCTTTTAAATTAGCATTTATCTGCAGAAATAAAAGACCTCTCTAGATGCATTATGTGGGAAGGGACTTAGTGAAGAAAAGTAGGAGCTTACAGAATTATTGAAACAGTTGTAGAGACATGTGAGCAAAGCTTAAATGCCCCTCTAGGGAAACTACCAACTGTGAGGTGACCTCAGGACTGAAAACACACACTCCATAACACTATCTATCAACCAGTGACCAGAAAGCCATAATCAAGAAGACCTTCTATCTCTGTACCTGCTGGAACTACTTTTCAAAGCTCTGGTTTCCAGAGAAAGGACACTGCAAACCTGCTGCAGGAAAGGTCAGGTTCCCCTCCAGCCTGCTTGCCTGCAAAACAACCAAAAGGAGCAGGGAAAATGCCCTCATCTTCACTCTGTCATTTAAAGCTCACCTGAGAATGTCTAATAGAACTTAATTTGCATCTAGGACACTCATAGCTAGAGGGTTTACAAATACCTTTTAAGCTTTCTCACCTCTACAAATAGAAGAGGAAGAACGGAAATGGAGTGAGCCAATCTGACTACGCACGGTAACTAACACTGAACTTGATGATCTTCCAAACTTTTGCTGGGCCCATGCTTTTTTTCCCTGTGAATCTAATGCTCGTATCCTTTGTCAGTTTTTCCTTTGAGGTGATTGTCTTTATAGATATTTATTTTAAAATTTATTTTAAATACTAATTTTCATTGGTTGTGTTCATGGCAGATATCTTCTTTCAGTCTGTGGAATGTTTTTTTTTGCCATAACAACTTTTACTGTTTAATGTCATTAAATGTATAAGTACTTTTCTTTATGATTTGTATTTTGTGTCTTTTTCAAAAATTATCCCGTATTCTGAGGCACAATCTAAGTCTGTACATCTTCTAAAAGTTTTAGTTTCATATTTAGGTATGCATCCATCTGGAATGTATTTTTGAGGATTGTAAGAGAGAAATCAAATTTAATTTCTCTAAATGACAATTATCTTTGCACAATTTCACCATTTATTCAGCATCCATCCTTTCCCTTACTTTTCCTTCTCATTACTAATATGTAATGCCCTTCCCCCTTATGAGCCAAGTTCTCTTTTACACTTGAGGCTTTTCCACACCTATTTTTGTCTCTATTCCAAGACATACTGTTTTAATTACCACAACTTTATAATATATTTTTATGACACATACAATTAATGCCAACTCCTTATTCCTTTTCTTTCAAACTGCTGGATTTTCTTGACCCATTACTATCCCCTTCAGAATTTTACCATAAGTAAATTTATATTAAAGATAAAGATGAGGATTTATTTGGAGTTATATTTTACTTATAGATTAGTTTGGAGATAATGTGTCCTATTAAAATATCGTCTTTACATCCTTATGAATGCTCTATTTTTATTTACGTCTTCATGTATATTTTTCAACAGAATGTTCTAAATTTGTCCATGAAAATTATGCATGTATTTTACTAAATTTATTCATAGGTACATTATAGCTTTTGTGTGATTTTGAATGGAAACATATTATTTTTATCCTTGTTTGTTACTTTGTATAGGAGCATCATTAATTCTACAACCTTGCTAAATTACGTATTTTTCCTCATAGTTTGTCTTGATTTTTTTAGCTAGTCATAGCATCTGAGAATACTGGCAACTTTGTTTTTCCCTTTCAAATCCTTACACCTCCTATTTCTTGTCTAGTGTGCTAAGAAGTCCAGCACAATGTTGAATAGCAAATGTGCTATGACTGAGGGACAAGCTGGATTAAGGGCCAGCTGGTTCTCACTAGGGGTGCTAATCTGTAAGGGGTGCTAAAACTTCACTGGAATAAATCAAATATACATTGCCAAAAACTCAGGTTTCCACAAGCAATTCTTTATATTATCGGTAAAAGGAATATTGGTTCTGCTCCCACCAAAGTGCTGATGCCCTGAATTGAAATTTTAAAAACACCCTTTGCCAGCTGACTCTGAAGCCACCTAGTATGTGGTCACCTGCACTTGGCAGTCAGTTGGCACATTTTGGAATGTGTTAGCAGTAACATTCTAAAATGAAATAGGGATTGCATAGTGCTGTTTACAGGGACCAAGTGATTTGCTTTCTTAACTAAATTTTAATTACCTTACCATGCCTCTTCCCAATATATATCTGATTCAGAAAATAAGAAAATTGAAGGTAGAATGTAACCTCGACTATTAGAAGTTTGCCTTACTTTTGCTTTTACTATAACCATTGGAAGAAAACTTACAAGCAAATCTATGTATAAATAGAATATTTATTAAAAGAAATCAGTGTCTCTCCATCTTCACTATATTAATTTGAACAAATATTTTTTTAAAGATGTGAAAAGGCACCAAATTATTAGCTTGTTTAATTTAAGTCCTGGGTAAGGTCGTAATAAATTACTCCAGAAGTACAGTATCTGAGCATAATACTTCTTTGGGAATGTTTTGATTACCTAGATTCACTATTTTCCAGATAGCTGAAATGGTCAGAAACTGAAGTCCAGTTGTGAAAATGCATACACACACACACACACACACACACACACACACATATACACACACACAAACTCACATACATTATATAAATTTAAGGCAAGGTTACGGACATTTCTCCATCTGCCTTTTGGGGAAACAGGACCATTTTGATATACATTTGACATATCCTTGATTTTCCTTCCTCCTCTAATTCTCAGCCAAACATTTATATTGTTTTTGGACAGTTTTTTGGATCTATGCCAATAGTTCATAATTCAGTCCTGCCACTCACTCATATTTCATTTTTGCCTTAAGTTTTTCTTTTCCCGTTTTTCTCTCTCCATGTAATACTTTCTTTTGGTCTTTGTGTGTGTTTCTTTTGTCATTTAGAAGCATTGTAACAAAGTGGAGAGAGACAGTAACTAAGATTCTGTGTGTGTATGTGAGTGTGTTTGTGAGAGAGATTTGAAGAGCAAAAAAGAGACTTTCCTGAGGAGAAAGAAAGCTTGTAGAGAGTTTTTTTGAATACCTGACACTAACTCCCTATCTCCCATAGTGTTTAGAGAGACATATTTGTATTATGGGACCTTACTGGAACACTCCCAGATATTTTTCTTGATATTACATAGCATTCTTTAAATAATATTCACGCTAAAAGTGAACATTTCCAAACTGTCTTGCATGCCTCCACTCATATCATCTGAAGGATGGAAGCAGAAGCAGAAACAGAAGTGCTACCAACTGTACTGCTTTACACAAGAGCTTGTTTTACAGTAGACAGTTGGAAACAAGCCAAGGCAGGACAATTACGAGTTCTGTGATAGAAGACTGTGAACTACATGGTATCATACAGGAGAGGGAGTGGTTGGCTCCGCCTGGAGATGAAGATCAGGAGGGCTTCTAGTGCAGAGATTGCCCAGTGCAGGAAGTCTGGGGGTCCTGTGAGATTTCAAAATCTAATGAGACTTTAGTGAGATGCTGCAAGCTGGGGTGTGAAGGCAGACTGCACAAAAGAAAATTAGCCTTGTCAGATAGTCAGGGCTCACATAGGATCCTTAAGACTTGCTAAGGAAATTGGAATATTTCCTTTGCATATTGGGAAGCCATTAGGGATTGATCACAGAGAGTTAGGAGGTTTAGATTCTAGTACTGACTGTCACCCATGAGCTGGGTGTCTTTAGATAAATTATGTAACTTTCTGAATCTCTGTTTTCTCATTTATGAACAGAGAACTGGTAGAGATGGGTGAACAGTTAGCTAATGAGGTTGAACTTAAATATGAGGGAATGGATAGAAGTGAAGGTAGTTCATTAGTGGGTTTATAAGTAATATTGCCATATTGAAGGTGAACATAATTGAAAGGGTTTACATAGAGCCAAGTAGCCCAACTGATTAACACTACTAACATACATAAGTTCTTGCATGAACTACTTAAAAGGTGTGAATCTTGTACAAAGAGTATATAATGTTGGGTTATAGAGGGAAAAATGTTATTGCAGACTATGGGCTATGATTAACAGGAAGACATCAACAGTACCACAGCAGTACCAGGGGGAAACAATGTGGGGAGGGACAAGAGTTAAGGGGAGGTTTGGATTTTCTATTTGGTGGGGGTGCATTTATCTGCTAATTTTCTCTTGGGAACATAAAAAAATTGTCTAAAATCGAGAGTGTTGATGGATTGTTGACTTTGGATATTATACATGATGCCCAATGGATGCACATGGCTGAAGGATACACTGACTGTGAAGTAAAATGGTGAACTGTGGTGCGTAGATATGATTGGATATTGTCCTCCTACAGAGAGGAAAGAAGTTGTGAGGCATGCAATGTTGTGAATGAACCTGTAGGACATTATGTGATGCAAAATAAGCCAGAAACAAAAGAGCAAATATTGTAAGGCCTCATTTAGAAAATAGCTATAAGAAAACTGGGGCCTATATTGTAAGCTCTTAGAGCAGTCACATTTAGTCTGGAACAGTAATTGCTATTTCCAGATATTGAGAAGCTGTGCTATATATGTGTAACCTGGTATTTCACTGGAACTTTGGGTATCTGTATGACACCCGAGACTAAGAGTAGGAGTTCTGCAGTTCTGAAGGTGAGCATTGCCACATGAAATTGTTAAAGAAATTGATAAAGAGATCAGGTTTCAATTAGAGATAAGAATGAAGTTGATCGGGTTGGGTCTAAGATGAATCCAAACCGAATACAGTGGTAAGGATGACCATGTCTGTATTTTAGAACTTCACCTATTGTATGAGACCAAAGGAAGAGAGGTTTATTTTGTCCAGAACCTAAATTTTTGGTAGCAACTAATCAAACTTAACCTGTCTGGACAGATGATTTAAACAACCCAAACACAGGGACCCCAGAGTGGGAATGAGGGCTTATAATTCTGTATATCTTAAGGTAATGCCCAGATACATCCCAGAGTATGTTGAGCAGATAGTTAAAGAGTACTGGCAAAGTCCCCTGAGGAATAGGAGAAAAAATATGGAACTATTAAACTTTACCACTGGGTAAAACTCTGATATGCTCTCAAACATTAGGGACTCTAAAGTCAATAAGCCAAGCCCTTGATCTTAAGGCTTGCTCCTGTGAAGTTTATTTATACAGTGAAAAAGCTTAGCCTACCTATAGGTATGCCTAAGAGTTACTTCCTGAGGACCTCTTTTGTTGCTCAGATGTGGCCTTTCCCCCTCTAAACCCAACTCAGCAAGTAAAATCATTACTGTCCTTCCTATGTCTGACATGCCACCTCATGGGAAAGTCTTGGCAACATGGGTGATGACTCCCAGAGATGAGCCTGGCCCTGGTACTATGGGATTGACAATACCTTTCTGACCAAAAAGAAGAAAAGAATTGTAACAAATATTGTATCAGTGGCTGAGCGATTTCAAATAGAGTTGAAAAGCCACTCTGGAAGTCACTCTTACGGAAGCTTGAGCTAGACATTGCTACTAATCATGTTTTACCAAACCACAACCAAAACCATTCTTGCCAACCTTAAAGAACACCTAGGGCTTTATCTGAGATTTCTGCAAAGGTTCCATGCACTATGATTACTTTTCAAAAACCTACAACCTCCAAGTGGGTTCCTCAGCCAGAAAATTCCTGAAATCCAGAGGGGCCAGCCTCACCACAACATCAACTAGTTCCTTTCCTCTATCCCATATTATTGACAGCCCCACCAGAACATCAACTAGTTCTTTTGTTCTATTCCATATTATCAACAGCCTTTTCCAAACTAAAAAAGTTAGAACACCCTGAAGATTGGGAGAAAGATCAAAGGAGAAAGTGGAACTATAACATAGAAGATAGGATTTAACAAATGAGTATGAAAGCTGAATCATTATATTGATGTGTCCTTAGTCTCCAGTGTCTTGGAGTAGCTAGAAGTAGCAACCGAAAATTGTGGAACTGTAACCCATACCAAACTTTGAAATCTATTCTGCAACTAATCGCTGTGGTGTCCTTTGAGTTTTATTACTTTTTGTTTATATGCTATTTTTCACAGTAAAAAAAACTGAAAAAACATAAAAGGAGAAAGTGGAGTTATAACAAAGAAGATAGGATTTAACAAGTGAGTATGATTGCTGAATCATTATATTGATATTACTTTTAGTCTCCAGTGTCTTGGAGCAGCTAGAAGGAAAAACCTAAAATTGTGGAATTGTAACTCATACCACACTCTGAAATCTCACAACAAATTGTGGTGGTGTGCTTTGAAATTTATTGCTTTTTTGGATATGTGTTATTTTTCACAATACAAAAAATAAGAAAAGAAAAGAGTTCAAATAAAGTTGAGAGGCTACTCTGAAGTCACTCTCACACAAGCTTCTGCTAGACATTGCTATCTATCAAACTGCCAAACCCCAACCAAAACCATTCCAGCCAATCCTAAAGAACACTTAGGTCATTATATTAGATTCCACAAAGTTTCCATGAACTAGTATAACTTTCCAGAAACCTACAACCTCCAGATGGATCCCTGGACTAGATAAATCCTGAAATCTAGAAGGCCCAGCCTCTTCAGAACATCAGCTAGCTTCATCTCCCTACTCCATAGTATTGACAGACCCTTCCAACCTGAAAAAGTTAGAATGGCCATAACCCAAACACCCCTGAAGAGTGGGGTAGAAAGATCAAAGGTGATGATGGAGTTATACAGAGAAGGTAGGGTTTAACAAACGAATATGACTGCTGAATCACTATATTATTTCTTTTAGTATCTAGTATCCTAGAGCAGCTAGAAGTAAAAACTTGAAATTGTGGAATTGTAACCTATACCAAACTCTGAAATCTGTTCTACAACTAATTGCTGTGCTGTGCTTTGAAATTTATTGCTTTTTTGTGTATATGTTATTTTTCACAAAACAAAAGAGGAATATTACAGAGAAGACAAGATTTACCAAATGAGTATGATTGCTGAATCACTATATTGATATTTCCTTCCGTCTCTGGTGTCTTGGAGCCACTAGAAGAAAAAACAAAAATTTGTGGAACCATATCCCATACCAAACTTTAAAATCTATTCTATAACTACTTGTTAAATGTACTTGGAAATTTGTTGCTTTTTAAAATATATATACTATATTTCACAACAAAAAAACAGTAAAATAAAAAAGAAAAGAGAGCCAGTAGAGAGAATCTATGAAGCCCTTACCAGTTTTAGATACATACGATTGATAAGAGATAAAGAGATCAGGTTTATTGAGTGCTAATGATGTACCATTTGCTTTGCTTCATTTGCTTTGCCTCATTTAATCACTGGAATGCAGCTATAAAGTTGATGTGACTACCTTCCTTTCCCTTTTACATGAAGAAATTGTGATTTCAAGAGGTTGAGTAATAGTAACACATTCAGTCAGGGAAGAATCTAGATTTGAAACCATGTCTCTGTGTTCCCAACATCCATAAAGTTTTGTTTTTTGTTTTTGCATGGGCAGGCTTCTGGAACTGAACCCGGGTCTCCGGCATGGCAGATGAGAATTCTGCCACTGAGCCACCATTGCCCGCCCTCCATAAAGTTTTAATAGGACTTTTTAGTTTTTTTCTTCTCTTTCTGAATTCTAAAAATTTTAATAAAGTTTGAAGTGGAATGTACAAGTTATTTTAAAGATAGTGGCCAATTAAAACTCTTTTCTATTCCATGAGGATAGAACAAGAAGCAACGGATTGCAAATGGCAGATTTTGGCAGTTATTCTATTTAAGTATAAGGAGAATTTTTAGACATAAAGGCATTTTAGCCATACTCAAGATTTTAGGCTTCTTTCCCCTCTGGAGTTTTTTTCATTCTGTAGAGTCTTACCTGTTAGAATTATTTCAGTTGCTGTTCTGACTAGATTCAAGCAGGTGGATGGGACAGGCCCTCACAGCACTTTTTGATTCATGGAAACATCATCTAATACTCAGATGCACTTTCCCAATGGAAGGGGTAGAAATTATTTTTCTGACATTATCTGATGATCATAACATCATTAACATATAATGTAGAAAACTTTACATAAAAAATACAGAAGTCAGTTCTGAAATCATTTAAAAATTTTCCTCTCAATTAAATTCTTATGTATATGATAGAAATGTGTCTATGCAAACCTACGTATCTTACGAAGATAAGACCTCCTTAAAGGAAAGCAAAAAGTCTGCGAAAAACTCAAACTTACAATACTGAAAAATTGAGGCTGTTTATTTACATCAGTGTTTCTGAATTTTTAAATGCCCTTACCCCTTTGAATAAAGCTAAGAATTCAAAACACGTGCTTACTGGTATTGTGATCTAAGAGTCTTTGTGGAAGACTCCTAGTATCTCCTAAGTGGGCCTCCTAGTCACTAAGTTTGTGCTGAGATTTTTTCTACATAGTTGTTCTTATAAGAGCAGTAGTTTTTATGTTTCAATATAAACTGTGTTTTTAAAATTATACATTGTCCACTCCTAGTAATTCTTACTTGCTATTAGTCTGCTCTCTTCCTGAATCAACTATTTAAATAGATACACAAGTGCTTTTGAATAATCTTTGCAGACTTTTAAGGGGAGCTGGGTAGGGCATGAAAGAAAAACATAAAGCTGAACTGTGAAGAGCAACTTCCAGATAAAGATCATGTAGGCAAAAAGATTATTTGAATTTGCGTATCAATTATAGAAACTCTGATATGCTCCATAACAATGCAGATTATGGCTAACTTTTTAGCTGCCTTTAGCAAGCCACTTGCCCAGATTCTTGTTGATTTCCTTTTTTATATTATTGGTTGCTCTTCCAAATACACAACTAAACAACTTTGCCAGATTTCATTTGAATTGTACTTGTACTCTCCAGGCAAGTTAATTAAAGTTAAACAGTTGAAATTCTATTAGAAAGGTCTACTAGAAGGAGATATCCCTGTTTGGAGGTATCCCCCAAACTTTCCATCATGTTGCTCAGCTGACATTTCAGATGCATCTATTATTCTTGAAAACTGTCCTTGAGGAAACAATATAACATTAATGGATGCTAAACACTAGCTCCCCTATTATTACAAAAATCAAATTTCTTAATGTCTAATTACCCTCTTAAATCCAGTTGCACATTTGTAAATAGTCACAGATGAAAAAGAAGAGTGATTATGTTTGAAATTTGCTCATTGAATTTATAATTTGGTTGGTTCCATTTTCCCTATGCCCCAGCAACAACTGCTAAATATCTCACTCATTGGGTGGTTGCCAAAGCATAAAAAACCCTAAAGAAGAATCTTAGCTGAGTTATTATTGCTATTCGTATTACTCCTTCCCTCCTCCTCTCTTCTGCTTTTCCTAAGTTCCCCCCATATAGGCATATTATCTGCAAATGGGCTAATCACCCTGCCCAGCTTCTTTATAATACCATTAAAACACTTTCAAAGCCAGTGCAAATAGCAAGGCCTACTATAAAGTGAGCTATTAACAATGCACAAAGTGATATCAACTGCAATTATGATGCATAAATATATGTATATGTGTGTGTATGTATATATATATATATATATATATACTCATACACATATATATATACTAATTAGAAGGTACTGAGTAAGATATTCAAAGTTTGAAAAAAATTGCTTTTGATAAATTAGCAAAGTGAAGCAAGTGAGCAAAACCCTTATTTCCACTCTCTCTACTCTATGAGCTCGTATCTATTTCCTTATGTGCAAATGTAAAGCAAATTAATATTTCGGCTAGAAACTTGGCATCTGCATGTGGATACCAAAGGAATCCCTGCTCCCTCAATAATTTTAACAGCTTTACAGACATTTAATACATATACCATACAATTCACCCATTTAAAGTGTACAATTCAATGTAGTTTAGCAAGTTCACAGTATTGTACAACAATTTCCACAATCTAATTTTAGAACATTTCCTTCCCCACACAAAATGACCCCAAACTCATTTAGCAGTCGTCTCCACCTTCATCCCTGATCCCAGGCAACTAGTAACATACTTTCTGCCTCTATATAGGTAAGTCTGTTCTGAATATTTCATATAAGTAGAATCATACAATATGCAAAGTGGCTTTCATTTCTCTTGGGAAAACAGATAGCTGTGGAACTGCTGGGTCATATGGCAACTCTTGGCTTACCTTTTTGAGGAATTGTCAGACTGTTTTACTTACCTACCAGTAATGTCTGCAGATTCTAACTTCTCCAACTCTTCATCAACACTTTCTTTTTTGGCATGCTGTATGGCAGGGTCACATGTCATTATTTCTCCATGTGAGTATGCCATTATTGCAGCACCTTTTGTTGAATTTTGTTTGTTTGTTTGTTTGTTTTGCTTGTGTGCTTCTTTCCTTGGGAAGTGCGTGGAATCGAACCTTGGTCTCCCCCAAGGCAGGCAAGAATTCTACCACTGAACTAGCCTTGTACCCCCTTCACCAACACTTTTGATTGTTTTATTATTATTATTATTATAGCTCTCCTAGTGGGAATTAAGTGGTATCACACTATGGTTTTGATTTGTATTTCCCTAATGACTAATGATGTTGCACATACTTTCATGTGCATATTGGCCATTTGTATGTCTTCTTTGGAGATAAATGTATTCAAGTGCTTTGCCCATTTTAAAATTGGGTTATTTATCTTTTGTTGTAGAGCTAAAAGTACTCTTTCTATATTCTAAATAAAGGTCTATTATTGGATATCTAATCTGTAAATATTTTCTTCCATTCTGGGGATTGTTTTTCACTTTCTTGATGGTATTGTTCACAGCACAAAAGTTTTCAGTTGTGGTGTAGTACAATATATCAATTATCTTTCTCTTGTCACTTATGCTCTTGGTGTCATATCTAAGAATCCACTGCTTAACCCAAGATTATGAAGATTTATTCCTATTTTTCATCTGAGTTTAATAGTCCTTGCTCTTATATTTAGGTCTGTGATCCATTTTGAGTTAATTTTTGTATGGTATGAGACAGAAATCCAAATTCATTTTTTTGTAAGTGGATATCCAGTTTTCCTAGCACTATTTGTTTAAAATACTTTTCTTCCCTCCATTAACCTGTCATGGCATCCTTGTAAAAAAATCAACTGACTATAAATGTATAGGTTTACTTCTGAACTCTCAATTTCATTTCATTTATCTATATGTCGATTCATACATCACTACTACATTTGTCTTGATTTCAATAGCTTCTAGTTAGGTTTTGAAATCGAGAAGGATGAGTCCTCCAATATTGTTCTTTTTTATTATTGCTTTGGAAATTCTGAGTTATTTGCATTACTGTAAGAATTTTAGGAGCAGCTAAAATTTTTGCACATAGGCAGCACCTCAAAATCCGATAAGAATTATTTCAAATCTGTAGACCAATTTGGGGAATACTGTTATTTTAAAAAATATTAAATCTTCTAATTTGTGAACATAAGGTGTCTTTTCACTTATTTAAATCTTTAAAGATTTAATGTTTTGTGGTTTAAAGTACACAAGTCTTGCATTTAATTTTTAATTTTATACCTAATATTTTATTTTTTCAGATGCTATTGTAAATGGATTTTTAAAATTTCATTTTTGAATGTTAATTGCTGGAGTATAGAAATGTTTTGATTTTTCTATGTTATCTTGTAAACTTGTTCAACTCATTTATCAGTTCTAGGTTTTTTTAGTGCGTTCCTTAGGAGTTGTTGTAAAAATATCATGTCATTTGCAGAGATCCACTTTTACTTCTCTTCCAATCTGGTAGCTTTTTTCCCTTTTCCTTGTCTGGTTGTCCTGGCTAGAACCTCCAGCAAAGACTGAATAGGAGTGGTGAGAACAAACACCCTTGTCTTATTCCTGATCCTAAAGGAAAAGTTTTCAATCTTTCATCATTAAATATGTTAACTGTGGGTTTTTCATAGATGGCCTCTCTCAGGTGAAGGAAGTCACCATTCGATTCTTAGTTTAGTTTTTTTAAATGGTATTTATCATGAAATTTTGGAATTTATCAAATTTTTTCTGCATCTATTGAAATGATTATACAGTTTTTGTTCTTTTTATCATTATGATATGTTGCACTGCTTTTCTGTACATTGAATCAATTTTGCATTTCTCAGATGCATCTCACTTGATCATTGTGTACAGTTCTTTTTATGTTTCTGGATATGGTTTACCAATATTTTGTGGCAGATTTTTGCATCTACATTATTAAGGTATATTGGTGTATAGTTTTCTTTTCTTGTTATGTCTTTGTCTGGTTTTGGCTACAGGGTGATGACGGCTTATAGAATGACTTAGGAAGTGTTCTTACCTCTTCTATTTTTGTAAGAGTTTGTAAAGAATTGTTATTATTTCTCTTTTGAATGCTTGGAAGAATTCACTAGTGAAGTCACTGAAACTAAACTTTTTTTTGTTGGAAGTTTGTTGATTATTTATTCAATCTGTTAACTCCTTATAGGTATACTTCGGTCCTGTATTTTTTCCTTGATTCACTTTTAGTAGTGTAAATCTTTTTAGGAATTTGTCCATTTCATGTAAATTACCTAATTTCTTGACATACCATTGTCCATAGCATTCCCTTATAATACTTTTCATTTCTGGATTGTAGTGGTGGTCTCTCTGATATTCTTGACTTTAGAAATTTGAGTCTTCTCTGTTTTTGCTTTGGTTAGTATAGCTAAAGGATTTTCAACTGTGTTGATATCTTCAAAGAACCAAGTCTTAGTTTTGTTGATTTTCACTACAGATTTTTGTGCTGGTTTGGTGCTGTTGTACACCACAGAAAAGGCCATCTTCTTTTAATCCATCCCATGGAGGCAGACCTATTATGGGTGGGACCCTTTTATTATGTTGTTTCAACTGAGATATGACACAGTCCATTCAAAGTGGGTCTTAATCCTTTACTGGAGTGCTTTATGAGAGGATAAAAGGCAGAGACCTTTGGAGAGAGTTTAGAGAGAAACACTCCTGAGATGCTAAAAGAGGACCCACAGACACTCAGAAAGAAAGCCACTGTTATCAGAAGCTGAAAGCAAGGGAACCTGTGGCAAAGGAGCAGCAGATGGCAACCGTGTGCCTTCTCATGTGGCATAGGGACTCCAGCTGCCAGCAGCTTTCCTCAGACAAGGTATCTTCCTCTGGATGCCTTAATCTGGACATTTTCATGGCCTTAGAATTATGAATTTATAAACATATAAGTCTCCATTCTAAAAGCCAATCCATTTTTGGTATATTGTATTCCAGCAGCTTTAGCAAACCAAAACAATTTTCTATTCTCTATTTCCTTAATTCCCATTGAATCTTTTATTACTTCCTTCCTTCGGTTTTAGGCTGCTTTTCTTTGTCTAGTTTCTTTAGGTGGAATATTATGTATTTAATGTCCTTATTTTTTTATAATATAGGCATTGACAGCTTTAAATTTCTCTGTAAGAACTTCTTTAAACTTTGACACACTGTGTTTTCATTTCCATTCATCTCAAAGTATTTTCTAATTTTCCCTGGATTTCTTCTTTGACACATTTGTGTTTCAAATTAGTTAATTTGGATTTTAAATGTGGGTCTGTGTGGAGGTCAAATAATATTATTTTGAATCACAAGTAGGTTAAGTACTTCATGATCTTATATTACCATTGCATTCCTCCCTTCCTTTGTGCTGTGTTTGTCATACATTTTACCTTTATATATGCAATAAGCATGAATTGCATTGCCATTAGTTTTGTTTTAGAAATTCACTTATCTATTAGAATAATTAAAATAAGAAATTCACTTATCTTTTAGAAGAATTAAAATAAGAAAGATTGAATTTAACTTCTACCTTCCTGAACTCTTCAGCTCCTTGTGTAGATCCAAATTTCTGTCTGTTATTTTCCTCCTGTCTGATGGTGAGAATTCTCTCAGTTCTTGTATTTATGTGAAAGCCTTAATTTCTTGTTTATTTTTTTGAAAGATGTTTTTGCTGTGTATAGAATTCTTAGTTGACAGGATTTTGCATTAAGTATTTTAAAGATGTCACTCCATTATCTGCTGGTTTGCATAGTTTTTGATGAGAGTTCTACTATTTGCTTATCCTGGTGTCTCTGTAGGTAATGTGTGCTTGCTGCTCACAACACTGGCTGCCTTCAAGATTGCTCTTTATCTTTGGTTGTCAACAGTTTGAATATAATATGCCTAGTTTTCATATTTTGTCTTCATGATATCTCTGAAGTTTTTTTTTTTAATCTATGCTTCATATCTGCCATTAATTTTGGAAAATTCTCAGGCATTATTTTCTCAAGTATTTTTGCTTCCTTTTTCTCTCTTTTTCTTTGGGATTCCAACTTGATATTGTCTCAAGGCTCTTGTGTACTTTTTTCTCCACTTTTTCTTTCTTTGTGTTTAAGTTTGAATGTATTCTATAGATTTATCTTCAACATCTCTGATTCTTTCTTTGTATCAAGTCTACCTTGGGCTCACTGAAAGCATTCTTTTTTTTTTTTTTTAGTTTTTTTTTTTTTTACATGGGCAGGCACCGGGAATCGAACCTGGGTCCTCTGGTAAGGCAGGCAAGCGTTCTTGCCACTGAGCCACCGTGGCCTGCCCCTCACTGAAAGCATTCTTAATCTCTATTACTGTGCTCTTCATTTCTAGCATTTTCATTTGATTCTTTCTTATAGTTTCTATATCTCTGCTGAAATAGTCTGTCTCATCTTGCATGTCTTCCAGCTTTTCCATTAGAGCATTTAACATATTCAACTATTGATAGTTCCAACATCTGTATCATATTTGAGTCTGTTTGTACTGATTTCTTTGTCTCTTGCCATTAGTTGTTGTGCTGATTTGAAGCTGTTATGTCCCCCAGGAAAGACCAGCTCTTTTAATCCATTCTTGTGGGTGCAGACCTATTGTGGGTAGGACGTTTTGGTTATGCTGTTTCAATTGAGAGGTGACCCACCCAATTCAAAATGAGTCTTAATCCTTTACTGGAGTTCTTTATGAGGATAAAAGAGAGAGAAACACCCAGACAGCTTGGAAAGAAAAGACCCAGGAAAATCAAACAAGGATTCACAGAAACTGGAAACCCAGGAGAGAGAGAGAGAGAGAGCAGACACTAGCCATGTGCCTTAGCATGTGACAGAGGAACTCGGAGCCCTTTCTTCAGAGAAGGTTTTGTCCTGTTGATGTCTTAATTGGGACATTTTCATGGCCTTAGAATGTAAATTTTTTTTGTTGTTGTTTGTTTGTTTTTTGGGTACATGGTCCAGGAATCAAACTGGGTCTTCTGCATGAAAGGTGAGCATTCTACCACAGAACCACCCATGCACCCAGAACGTAGATTCTTAAACTCATAAATCCCCATTATTAAAACCAACTATTTCTGGTATATTGCATTCTAGCAACTGTAGCAAACAGAAATAGTTGCTTTTCCTTGATTTTTTATTAATATGACAGAGATTTTTTTGTTGTTGAAAATTGGACATCTCATTTAGGACATTAGAGGCTGAGATAAATAGGTTTCATGGCTGGAATTGAGCATGCTCTTCTTTGTTCTAGGCTTTCATTGCAAGATTTTGATATTATTTTTTCATAGATGAGCTTGGTTTGGGATTTGTTGTTACTGTGGTTACCATAGTGCACCAAAGACTTTGAAGTCCTCTAGTATCACCTTGAATTTAGGGTGGGAGCTGGTTTTCCAGGGAATTCTTCTCAATTTCTGTACCACCCTTAATATTAAGTCTGTCTTTAGTGCTTTGCTTTAGAGAGTATCCCTTTTCATGTTCTTGTCTGTCTGACAACAGTGTACTTTATTATCTGTTACTCCACGTTTGTTAGCCTGGTTGTAGGAGGTAGTATGGGGCTGCTCTATGTTTTTCTAATTAACCCTCAGTCTTAGTTAGGCTCTATATTACTAGGCCTAGGGGACTATGAACTTTTTGGTCCTCCTGAACTTCTCAAAGTTTTACTTGTTGGCCCAGTATGTATTCCTACCACTCTATCAAGAGTAAAAGATTTTTTTTTTTCCATTTCACTTTTCCAGCTGCAATGGATTTTTACAGTGTACTAAGATGGAAAGTTTAAGCAGTCCAGCAGCATAAGATTTTTGGTCATTAAATGAGTCAGGGAACAAGCATCAGGGCAGGGAGGGTTAGGGTGTATCTGCCTTTCTCGCAGTGGGTGATGTTTCCCCCTCTCCACAGGCCTGGACCACAAGTCATGCTTTCTCTGGACACTTTCTGTGATTTTCTAGAGAGATCTGTAGTGATGAGTCTGCAAGTGCGAATGAATTTTCTGTATATCTGCACTCCTTGGGAGTTCTTTATCCTCTTCCTATTTCACACTCAGTTTTTAGAAATTTAAATTTCTTAAAAATTCTTCTTAGCAGTGCTTGATGGCATCTCATTCAAACAAGGAAGAGCTAGAATCTCATCTCTCTGTAGTACCTGTCTTCCTTGAGTTTCTAATGCTTCTCCACTTGTCCTGTGGCTTCTGCTCTCTGAGGGGCTCAAGAACAGAAGTAAAATTTCAGATTATCTAGTACTATTGATTTTTTTAAGGGTAGAAGCAATTTTCTTGTCGGCTTTGGAAATTCTACACAGACGCTCGAAGTCTATAAGGTATAGAATAATTTCAATGTGACTGTGTAGACAAAAAATTAAAGTATAACTTGAAAGTGTATGCAGAGAAAACAGGTGGTAGGCTTTTAATAGCCCAGAGGTTGAGCTGATGATTGCACAGGTCAAGGTGGTGGAGGTGGTGGTACATGGACCTATTCTTACAATACTTAAAATAAACAGTTTCTGATTATAGATTGGACATAGTGAGGAGGAAGATGGAGAGAATGGTCTTCAATGACCTCAAAATTTCTGATCTATTAGAATAAATCATGGAGAAATAGAGAACATTGAAAGATTGTATTTTAGAGAATGATGTCCAGCTTTATACATATAGAAGTTGAGGTGCTTTTGAAACAGCTAATTGTTTGAAACAGCAAGTTGAGACCTTGAGTCAACTACAGTATATAAAAATCTAGAGTTCAGAAGAAATGTCTGGGAAATCAAAGTAAATTTTAAAACATTTTCTTATAGGTCATAATAAAGCCATAGTGTACTGAAGCCGCAGAAAAAGTATAAAACGAGAAGAAAAGCAGTTTTCTTCCTTAAACAAAGATTCAAGGAGCTCCTTTGTAGTTCACTATTCTTCCTTTGTTCTCAATGTTCCAGTGATATTAACCTTTTTTCAGTTCGTGGACTATGTGCTCTTCCCCACCTCCAGGCTTTTGTACATGTTTTCACCATCTGGATTGCTGTTCTTAATCTCCACCAACCCTCCTTGCTAATCCCCAAACATATTTTCACTAACTTCTACCAACCTTTAAGGATTGGCTCAGTTTTATTCTTCCAGGATGCCTCACTCTCCTCAAATTGCTTTGCTACATTCAGAGTAGATCTCCATTATATCCATACTCTGTACTTCTTTTTCATGATATTTAAGTCTCCTTGATTTCTTATGCAGCATTTATGTCCTCCTAGACCATAAACTTCATGAGTGCATGGATTCTATCAATCTTTCTCATCAATGAATCCCTCATCTCAAACCAGAGTGTGGTCTGTAATTGGCATTCAATAAATACATGAGTAAGTTACTGTCTGAAAAGGTCTTATCTTGCTCATTGATCACGTGATGTTGTGTGCTAGACTTCATCTGAAACTGACCCTTTGAATAACTCCTGAAATATAGTGGTTGTGAAGATGTCAACTTTTCACCACTGATCTTTAACTCACTGAAATGAGGAAGCGGGGAAAATGAAAATTGGGAGATGGAGAGTACAACAATGGATGTTGTTATTAAAATGGATGTTGTTATTTTTATGATTCTTTGAGTAAGAAACAGAATTTGAATAGTGAGGAAATTACAGTGGAGTGAAAAAATGAAGTCCTTTCCTCGATTCATTTCTCTCTTTAAGACTACTCTCCTCAATTCTTTCCTCTTAAGAGTCTGTATCCTAGAGAATAAAAATAAAGAAATCTGGAAAGAATTGGATATATTACCTATATTTTTTTCATTAGTTTAATTTAATTGTATTAATCATAATTGGTGCTTCTATTTAGAGCTAAGAATTATTAAAAATTTATTCCTGTCAATACTTGCTGTTAGTATTATGTCACATCCCATCCCCTTAGCTAATAAGGTGTCAAAGAAGAGTATACAATACTAAAGTAATAAGGTATAACAAGGTGTGTAATTATTGTACAATAACCTCTCAGGGAGCAGAAAAGATATGGCACAAAAGGCAAGATACTTGGAAATCCTTGCTGTGCAGTTATTATAACCTAGCTGTGCAGCAGTAATATTACTTTTGTGAATATTTTAAAAAATTATAACATAAAGTGTTTAAAAAGAGAAAGAAAACAACGGGAAGAATTGTAAAGAAAATGCCAATGTGTGAAATAAGTTTTACTATTTTTAACTTCATTCTAGTTAATTTTGCAGTAGATGATAATTTCCTTGCCTGTTGGAGACCAGTTTTTTTAAAAAAAATGTATTCCAAAATTAGGTAAAATGTTATAACATAGCTTACTTTTCTTGAGCTAATAGTTGAAAAGATGGTTTATGAAAAGTGCTTATTAAATAACATAGAAATACAACATAAAAAATGTCAAGCTCTTAGAGACACCACCATTCAAACTTTTCAGAGCAGAAACTGAACAGCTCATAAGGCTGTCAGTAAGAAACATAAAGAACCCCAAATTAAGCTAAATATGACTTATGGCTTAATATCTATGTTTAACTGCCTGTAGGTGGTTCAGTGAGGGAGGAAATCTATTGGTGTTAGAATATCTTTAGGCTAATATTGTCTTTCTGCTACCCTAAAGGATCTTTTTCCAAACTATGAGTCTACATTTCCTTTCGGATCAGACATTTTAGGGGTATTAGAAAGCCCTTCAGTGAATGAATGGTGAAGCTTTCTATAGTAAAAGCTTCAGATATATGTACTTTAAAACATAAAAGTAAGTTTCAAAATTAGCTTTTGGAAGAAAATAATAAATAGCAAGTTTACCTGGGAGGTTGTTTTAATTAGTAAGATCCTGGAATGTGATATACCAGAAATGGAATAGCTTTTAAAAAGGGGAATTTATTTGGGTGGGCAATGGTGGCACAGTGGCAGAGTTCTTGCCTGCCATGCTGGAGACCAGGTTTGATTTCCATTGCCTGCCTATGCAAAACAAAAAAACAAAAAAACAAAAAAACTAAACAAACAAACAAAAAACCAAAAACAAAAAATGGGGGAATTTATTAAGTTGCTAGTTTACAGTTCTAAGGCTATGAAAATGTCCAAATGGCATCCAGGGAATGAAACCTTGGTTCAAGAAGGCCGATAACATTCAGGGTTTCTCTCTCAGCTAGAAAGGCACATGGTGATGCTTGTTAGCTTTTCTCTAGGAATCTTCAACAGCTTCCCTGGGGTTCTATCCATTCTGTTGACTCTGTCAGTTCTGGTGGCTCTCTTGGCTCTGGTGGCTCTAAAGCTTTTTCAAAATAGTTCCCTCTTAAAGGGCTCCAATAAGCAACATCACCTTGTTTTTTTTTTTTTTTTTTTTTTTTTTTTTTTTTTTTTTAAAGGAAAGACAGAGAGAAGGAAGGAAGGATAGAAGGAAGGAAGGAAGGAAGAAAGGGAAACATCTTTAAACATTTTTCTTGTTTTATTGTATTCTGTTTCTCCGTTTTTGTTACATGGGCTGGGGCCGGGAATCGAACCGAGGTCCTCCGGCATAGCAGGCAAGCACTTTGCCCGCTGAGCCACTGCGGCCCGCCAGCAACATCACCTTGAATGGGTGGAGACACATCTCCATGGAAACCATCTTATCAAAAGTTACCACCCACAATTGGGTGGGTCATATCTCCATGGAAACAATCAAAAGGTCCTACCCTCAATACTGAATGAGGATTAATGGACATGGCTTTTCTGGGGTACCTAACACATTCAAACTGGCACAGAGATATATTTGAAACCCTGAAAACCCCAATCTGTGTTAGATACCCAATTGTTCCCACAATTTGGAACCATTCGTCATCAGGTTTCCTTATTTAAGATATACAGGACAATTTGTTCAAGAAGAAATGTGAAATCATTTCTTGGTGTTGGAATCTGGTTGATGATAAAGAATCAAGATGTTATTCTTCTTAAGTAACTTGAAACATAAGTTAAAATGCTCTCATTTTTTTTTAAATCATTATGTACCTTTATTTTTCCTATTTTGGGACCTGGATAGTTTGGGATTGTAAGTACATCTTTTTCCCTCCAACATCCCCAAATTAGCAAGCAAACAGGTCATTATTAAGAAACTTGATTATGCACATTCACATCATAAAACACAGAGAACCAATTTGACCAGCAAAATCAACAAGAAGAAATGGCACTTCCTCATACTTCAAAAATGCTCTCATTTTCGAAGGCCTAAACTAAATGGTCTTCTCCATGAAACCCTTAAAAATATTTAACAAATACATATTTCTTTATTTGTTAGAACACATTATGACTGAATGGCACCACTGAGCCTTAGGGTATGCTTTCTATTGTTCTATGATTGGTTCAAACAGCCTCCACTATTGCAGGCAGATATATGATAAAAACCCTGTTGGTGCTACTAAGTCTGAGGCTTGTGAGTTAAACAAATGGACATCATGGATATAGTGAAAGCTTTGGAAGGATAGGGTATAGGTACTCATGTTCAATTCTGAAGCCTCTCTGACGGATTTTGTAGAATTTGTCCCACCAGCACTTCTTCACCTGCATTCCTTTCCGGATTAGGATAATTCCTTTGGCACTTAAAGGATAAGGAAACACAAGCATATAACACAACAATTTGTAGAAGGAACAAAACTAAATTGAACCAAAAAGGTCATGTTAGCTTCTCTCTCTCACTGAGAACCATGACCAAACCTCAACATTGGGATCTGATACCCCTTCCACCATGGCTCTGTATAGGATGGACATCTGAGTCATAACATAACCACAAAAGATGAAGTTCCTCCCCTTTCCATCATTTTCCAGCATACACAGAATATAGCTGAGGCTGAGGTCAATCAAGAGTGAGAGACCAAGGGGAGTAGAGGGAAATAAGACTTCTATGGCAGTAAGTAAGGCACATTTACTTTTGTCACAGTCACTTTTGGCTTTGAGTGCCTGAGCATGGATTGCTCAACCAAATGTACCTCTTAATGCCTTTGCTAAACCCAAAGCTCTATGTCAGCTTTGACTCCTCAACACTTACTTCCTCCTCTCACTTAGAGGGGACTGAACCACAACCACAGGACAGTTTAGCCAACTTATTTCAATCCTATTTCCACCATTCTGTCTCTTTGAAAGGTAAGAAAGTAGGGGACACATTCCTTATCTCACTTACTACTTGTGAGAGAGCATTTACTGCTGGACCCTGAAGAGGCTTCACATATCCCCTCACCTAGTCCACAAATGGCCCTTGCCTTTCCTCTTCCAGAAAGTCACATTTCTATCAGCAATCATCCTTATTACCAAAACTGTGAAGAACTATGAAGAACTTGAGATTTTACCTATCTGGCAAGCTAAAAAGTTTGCCATGGTTTCATGGATGCTGGCAGAAGAATCACAGTTCCTGGGTTAGGGACAAGCAACTTTATTATTCATGGTACAGTTGGCAGACTAAACTTCATGTTCACATCACTTTCTTTGGTCTCCAAAGTCCCACAGGACCTGGGTGGATGCTGCATATACAGTGGGTTTGGGAGTTCCAACTGAGGAGTCCCATGCTTAGGAAACTCCAAATTTTTAAATGGACTGCTAGCAAACCTGCTCAACCTTTAATCAGAGGGAGACATTATCTATGCCCATTTGCTATACAATCAACTTTAAGATAATCCAGAGCAAACACTCACAATATGTGCAGAAACATGAGAAACCCATGGATAACTGTATCCCAACACCTTTTAATCTGATGTCCATAGTTAAGGATTTAATATCAAACCATTGGCCATTTCCCAAAAGGAGAATAAACACTTGACAAAAATGCAAAGATGTATATGGAGATGTTCCAAGGCCCTAAATAATTCTGCAGTGAGCCTTCCATATGGACTTGTTATAAACCTCATTATAACCTCCCTGGACCCTGTGGTAGACAGACTAATACCACCCCCCCCCCAAGGTAGTTTGAAGCTGTATGTATTCCAGAAAAACATATTCTTAAATTTAATGCATTCCTGAGGGTGTGAATCCATTGTAAGTAGGACCTTTAGATGAGGCTGCTTAGGTTAAGGTGTGACACACTTCAATCAGGATGGGTCTTAGTACTATTTCTGAAGTCCAAATAAGCAGAATTTATTTCAGACAGAGGATGAAGAAGCAAGAAGCTATATCAACAGAACCTGGAAGAGACAGGAGAGACCAGGGAATGCTGCCATGCGCTTTGCCATATGACAAAGGACTCAAAGATTGCCAGTAGCCAGCCCCAGAACACTCATCTTTGTGAAGAAAGCATTGCCCTGATGACATCTTCATTTGGACTTTTTCCTAGCCTCAAACCATGAATGAATAAATTCCCATTGTTTTGGAAAAGGATTTCAGTAGCTAAGAGATTTCAAATAGAGTCTATAGGTCATTCTGGAGATTACTCTTATGCAATCTGTAGCCAGATGTTGCAGACTACCATGGTATGCCAAGCCCCAACAAACAGTATTCCTGAAAACCCTGGGCTGTAGCTAAGTCTCTGTAAAAGGTTTTCTTAACAAGTTTATTTTTTCAGAAACCTAAGGACTCCAGATTGATCCTATGCCAAATAAGCCCTGAAACCCAGAGGTATCAGTCTCTCCAAGAACAACAACCAGATTCATTTCCCTACCCATAAGGTCAACACCCCTTTTCAGCAGGAAGAAGTTAAATGGTCATTGCCCAGATACCCCTGAAGATTGAGAGAAAGATCAAATGAGCAAGAAGAGGTGTAACCATTTAATTTTAGCCCTGTGAAACTTATATTAGACATTAGAATTACAGTCCAATAAGATAATAAATCTGGTGTGTGAAATCACTAAGATGTGGTAATTTGTTAAAGCAGTAATTAGAAAACTAAGACAACTACCTTGGACAGCATTAAAACTGCCATATCATGAAAGCTGAGTGGTATAGCTCTTTCCATTGCAGCCTGGTCATTCTGGAGAAGCATCTACACTCTGGACTCTATTCCAATCTGGTAGCTTCTTAAGTTATTTGGATTTGTATTGAAGCAGGACACCTAGACACCTCCACAAGTGGTATAGGTTGCTCACAAAGTCCAAAGGGGCTTACAAACCACTGAATTTACTTTTCTTTAAAAAAGGGGAGGCAAAGTGCAGTGACTCATCCTTAATCTTGGAAGGAATGCTCCAGACCTCTGAACTTTGAGAGAATTCACTGAAGTGGCAGGATCTTGTATATGGGACTTTTTTTCTCTCCACATGGCACACATAAGTCTTTCTAAAGAATCTAGAATACCTGCTTTTCCAGGTCCCATAAGTACAATGCCACCAATCTGGCAGTCCATAATGATATTCTGTGAAATGGAATGAAACCGAGTTCCCTATAGATGAAATAGTGGCAGAGATGGTAAAGTGACAAAAAGTGAGATTGTCAAAAGTCAGGGGTAGATTTTGCAGGATCCAGGAGAAGTGGGCTTCTTAATAGAGAGTATGAAGACTTCATGCAATAGGGGTGATATTTCCCCAAAGAAAAATCAGAGTTTTGTTAAATTGAGAAGGAGAAATGATCACAAGTGATATTCAGTTCATGAGAAAACATGTGAAAAAACTGGCACTATGCCTAGCATATAGAAATTGCTCAAAAACTGTTCTTTCATTTATTTATAGTAGTAGTGAGGTAGGATTCTCTTTCTCTTCCTTTTATGATACTGTCTTATCTCTGGCTCTCTAATCTGTCTTTTTCCTTAGATCATTTTACTTCTTGCAATCCAACATATCTCATGTTTCTATGCTTCGTCTTCATCTCTCTACCCCTTCAACTTTTTTATTCCTTGGCTTCAGTTAACACTTCATAGACTTGACTCTCAAATCTGTGTCAAACATATATGTGTCTTCAGAACTCAATACCCACATTTCCTGCTCCTTCTATGCCTAACATTTAAAGGACGGTGTGCTAAAAAAGAAAAACTATGGGCCTGGATAAGATGAACCAGGGTTTGAAATCTGATTCTGCAGTTTGAGCAAGTTATTTAACCTGAGTCTCAATTTACTCATGTTTGTAATGAGGATGAGAAGACATGGAAATGTGATACTTGAATGAGGAGCTATATAAAAATTATCGTATAGCAAATGCTCAGGAAATGTTCATTTCCAACTTTCTATCTGTATGTTTAGGGAGGGTTAGATAATATTTAACACACAATTTAAACAAAAGAATTTAGTATTATAAGCCAACTCCACACTTCTAGTGACAGCTTTTGGTCAAAGTAGAGATTTAATGTTGATATTTGTCAATCTGATATGATTTTACTTAATTTAAGAATACAGGTTTTTCATATTGTCGGTAATAATGTCTAGTATTGTAATTTGCACAAGATGTTTAATGAAAGCAATTACTGAAAAACTCTATTAGATAAACATTATATAATTGTCTTCCCACAACATGGCAGTATAATAAGAGGAGGTCAAATCATGATCAATGAAAGAACCTCTGTTATTCAGGGAGATTAAATACTTATTATCAGACTAAGCCAAACTACATTGTTTGATTTTCACATTTTAATACCAAGTTTTTCCTGAGCTGTGATTAATAGTGATAAATATTACATGCCTTATATATTGATTGCCATTTGGTTATGCTACTCTGTAGGAAGCCTTGCTTTCGGGTTAGTTCCAGAGAAGGTTCTGTCTTGTGTTTGATGAGAGTTCTGGCAATAACAATGTTTTGAGGATCCCTATAGAAGATGTAGGATCCCATTAATTCGGTCTCCCTTCTCTGTCTCCTTATTCCTTACTTTTCTTTTTCCATAATCATTTTTAAAAATATTATTGAGGCCCTGCCCTCATCAAGATGGTGGAGTGAGATGCTCCAGGGTTCTGTTCACCTACATATCTTTGAACAATCAGCAAGAACTGACAGGTTCATCTTTCTCATAGCTCCAGAAAACACTACTGCAGTCACAGGACAAGCATCTAATCAAGGAAGAGACTACTTAAGAGCAGTAGCATCTCTTGATGCCCTGGCTGACCCCACCCCAACCCTTCACTGGCTCCACATGGAGCCAGCCCTTCCTTCCAGTGAGGAGCCCTGATCCTAATTCCAAAGGGAGCAGAGTAATATTGCCTATATAGGGAACAAGCATGCAAGGCCAAATACGTTTAGTGGTGACTTGTGATCTTAGAACTACCCTTTAATGGAGAAAGTGGTTTACCAAGCTCTCTTACAGAATGCTGTGGGAGAACAGTCAAGTCATGCTGCCTGGGGAAAGGGAGTGCTGGATGTAGGATATATAGTGCAATGCCCAGAACCATTAGGAAACTCATAGTGCAGAGGGAACTTTCAGAACTATGAAAATGGTAGAATTCCTAAGACCATTTGTGCATGCCCAAGGGAAGATGCATGTGCAGAAACGATTAGGAAGGCTCTATGATTTTTCCTGGTGCTATTCTTCAAACTCATTTTATGGATAGGCCCTGAAGGAGAGTATTTGCATGGGTCAACCTGTGAACCCTGGGAAAGGTGTTTTGTTTTGTTTTTTCTTTTTTAAGTTGTTAGCTTCTGGCATTCAAGGAATGCTGTGACATAACACTAGCTAGAAACATACTTAAAGAAGAGTTGCCTCAGAGTCTTAATTTCAGTGACAATGCATTACAATATAAAAATGTGCATGTTTCAACAAAAAAGTTACAAAATATACAAAGAAACAGGAAATGGTGGCCCAGGCAAAAAAGAAGATACAAGCATTAGAAATTATCAATGAGGAAAATCAGACCTGAGACATACCAGACAAAGAATTTTAAAAATTGTTTCTAAATATGCTCAAAAAACTAAAGGAAAGCATGGTTAAAGAGCTAAAGGAAATTAAAAAAAAAAACAAAACACAATAGATGAACACAAAGAGAAAGTCAATAGAGATGGAAATTATGAATGAAACAGAGTTGAAGACCAAGGTAACAGAAATGAAAATTTCCCTAAAGAGGTTCATTATCGTTCTTTTGGAACTGGCAGAAGAAAGAATCAGAGAACTTGAAGACAAGAAGACTGAAATCATTCAATCTGAGGAAAAGAAAGAAGAGAGAATGAAGAAAAGTGAACTAAGCCTGAGGAATCTGTGGGACACCATTAAGCATACAGATATATGCATCGGGGGAATACAAAAAGGAGAAGAGAGAGAGGCTGAGAGAATGCTCAAATAGATAATGGTGGAACATTTCCCTGATTTAGCAAAAGATATGAATATTCACATCCAAAACACTCAATAAGCTCCAAACAGGAAAAACCCAAATAGATCCATGCCATGGTACATTGTAGTCAAACTATAAAATGCCATACATAGAGATAAAATCCTGAAAGTTGTGAAAGAGAAGCAACATGTCACAGATAGGAAATTCTTCTGAGACATGGGCCTGTGTGGTATGGGAAAATTGGACTGGGATAAAAAATATCTGAGGATACTTTCCATATCAGCAGGGCAAGAAACAACAAAAACAAGAGCTGAAAAATTCTGATCAGTTAAACAGAATCTATGCTAGAGGTCTAGAATAAGTTGAACTGAATGCCAAAGAACAGATAGAGAACAAAGCCATCCAACAAGAAAACCCTAGGTAGGAGTGAAAACAACCTCCAGAATAAAGTAATTAAGGAACTCAAATGCCTAGATGCCAGCAGAAGATAATAAGACATACTAGGAAGATTGAAGATATAACCCAGTCAAAGGAACAAATCAACATTTCAATTGAGCTACAGGAGTTGAAACAACTAATTCATGCACACAAAAGCTCATCAAAAATCAAATCAATGAATTAAGGTAAGATATAAAGAAGACATTGGGTGAAGATAAAGAAGAACTCAAAAGTTTGAAAAAACAAATAGCTGAATTTATGGGAATGACAGGCACAATAGTAGAGATAAAAAAAATGGAAACCTTCAACAATAGATTTCAAAAGGCAGAAGAAAGGATTAGTGAATAGAAGACTGGACATCTGAAATTAGACACATAAAAGAAAATACAGAGAAAAGAATGTAAAGATATGAGTAGGGTCTCAGAGAATTGAATGAAAGCATGAAGCACAAGAATATATGTTTCATGGGTGGCCCAGAAGGAGAAGAGAAGGGAAAAGAAGGAGAAAGACTAATGGAGGAATTAATCTCTGAAAATTTGCCATCTCTCATGAAAGGCATAAAATTGCTGGTCTAAGAAATGCAGCGTACCCCAAGCAGAACAGATTCAAAGAGACATACTCTAAGACATCTACTAATCAGACAGTCAAATATCAAAGACAGAGACAATTTTGAAAACAGCAAAAGAAAAGCAATCCATCACATACAAGGAAGCTCAATAACAGGATGTATGGATTTCTCAGCAGAAACTACGGAGGTAAGAAGGCAGTGATATGATACATTTAAGTTACTGAAAGAAAAAAAAAAACTGCCAGCCAAGAATTCTATACACAGAAAATCTGTCCTTCAAAAATGAGGGGAAGATTAAAATATTTTCAGAGAGTTATTGAGATAATTTGTGACAAAGAGAGCAGCTCCCAATAAACTACTAAAGGGAATACTACAGGCAGATAGGAAAATACAGGAGAGAAACAACTGGAGAAGAGTGTAGAAATGAAGACTATCAGTAAAGGCAATAAGAGAAAAAAAATAAGGTATGACATATAAAATCCAAAAGACAAAATGGTAGAAGAAAGTACTGCCTTTATAGTAATAACATTAATTGTTAATGGGTTAAACTCTCCAATCAAAAGACATAGACTGGAAGAATGAATTAAAAAACAAGATCCATCTATATGTTGTCTACTGGAGACATTACCTGGCTTTAAAGCATGTTATGAAGCTACAGTGGTCAAAACAGCAGGGTGCTGGCATAAAGATAGATATACTGACCAAGAGAATCAAATTGAGTGTTCATAAATAGACACTTTCATCTGTAGATAACTGACCTTTTATAAGGTAGTCCAAGCCAACCTACCTGGGTCAGAGTAGCCTCTTCAATAAATGGTGTTTACAGAACCGGATATCCATATGCAAAAGAATAAAAGAGGATACATCTCTCACACTCTATACAAAATATACCAAAGACCTAAACATTTGAGCTAAGACCATAAAACTTTTAGAAAAAAATGTAGGGGAATATTTTATAAATTTTGCAATAGAACGTGGTTTCCTAGACCTTATACCCAATGCACAAGCATTGAAAAAATAAATAGACAAATGGGTTCTCCTCAAAATTAAACACTTTTGTGCATCAGAGAAGTTTGCAGGAAAGTAAAAAGGCAACCTATGCAATGGGAGACAATATTTGGAAACTATGTATCAGATAAGAGTTTAGTATCCAGAATATGTAAAGAGGTTCTTCGATGCAACAACAGAAAGACAAGCAACCCAATTTAAAAATGGGCAAAAGACATGAACAGACACTTCTCAGAAGAGGGGATAAAAATGGCTAAAAGGCACATGAAAGATGTTCAACTGTACTTGGTCTTAGGGAAATGCCAACTGAAACTACAATGAGATATCATCTCACTCTCACTAGAATGACCATTACCAAAACAAAAACAAAACAAAAAAAACAAACAAGAAAGCAACAAATGCTGGAGAGGACGTGGAGAAAGAGGCACACTTATCTACTGTTGGTGGGAATGTAAAATGGTACAACCACTCTGGAAGACAATTTGGCAGTTCCTCAGAAAGCTAAGTATAGAATTGCCATATGATCCAGCAATCCCATTACTAGGTATATATTCAGAGAAACTGAAGGCAAGGACACATTTTTACCATTTGCATATTGATGCTTATAGCAGCATTATTGATGATTGTGCATCAGAGAAGTTTGCAGGAAAGTAAAAAGGCAACCTATGCAATGGGAGACAATATTTGGAATCATTATTGATGATTGCCAAGAGATGAAAACAGCCCAAATGTCCATCAACACATGAGCGGATAAACAAGCTGTGGTAGATACATGTGACGGAATATTATCAACTGTAAGATAGAATAATGCCATGAAGCATGTAACAATGTGGATGAACCTTGAGGACATTATGCTGAGCAAAATTAGCTAGAAACAAAAGGACAAATATGGTATGGTCTCATTAATATGAACTAGCATTAATGAGTGAAATTTGAGAGTTAACGTTAAGGACACAAGTTATCAGGAGATAGAAAGAGGGCAGATA